>NC_079421.1:20625956-20700956 GCF_026213295.1 Gadus chalcogrammus | reverse complement strand
GAGTCCAGTCAATGCACAAGAGTGCATGGGCAGAGTGCGTGCAGGTATAAAGACAGGTAGACCATCCAATCATTTAATTTAGGCTTATTGAAATGATTGGATAGGTTTATTGCAAACCTGTGACAGCCAAAGATAACTGTTAGGCCTATTTGTTCTCTCTCTATTTGATTTGGTCTTCTCTGACCGATGGCGGGAAAATAAATTTAAAGGACGTGCAATAGTCCTACGAACACATACAGACTAATGTCAAGTAGCCTACATTGGAAAACCAAGTTTGTTTGCTATTATGGCTAACATAACAAATAAAAAAAACGATCTCACTATCAAGTGGCTGAAAGTCACGATGGTTTACTACTTGCTTTGTAAAACAAAATTGGTCGCTTTTTGTGCCAACACCTTCAGCGTCTTGATAAATATCCGATCAGCTGGAAAGTGTCCCAATGATCGCGTGAATCGGACATTTACTACATACTTTAACTTGATTGGCTATCTGACAGTCTTGGTTTGAGGTGATTGGTTGAAGCACATCTATGAGGAACACCATCACTTCATCATTCTATCCAACGGTGACATTCGAAACACAGACCAAGCCACCTTCGTTCCGAAAAAGTATAGTTTTATATAGAACTATTTAAGATATTATGAAGATTTGATCAGCACTTTTTAGTCAACAACTAGAGATTTTTCATTCATGTTCAGCATTACAAATATTCTATTCTATATACTACATTTGTGTAAAACCAAAAGAGAGGTTTTGGACCAAAATAAGAACAGTATTAGGACAATATAGTAATGTTTGACTAGTATATTAGACCAGTATAGTGTTGAACCAATATAATGACCATGGATAAGGCCCTTTAGCAGCCCTGTGGTCCCTAGGAGTCTATTGAAGCCTGGCTTTCTGTGTGCAATCATTACAGACCATTACCATATAAATCATTAGAATACAACTCTCCATGATATAAATCTTTCTGACTGCCCTGGCGTCACCACAGCCCTGCATCCATTTTGGAAGTCAAGGTTGTGTCACATGAAGAATTACTCTATCCGAGTCTAATTATGGGCTGAATATAAAAGCTAGCTTATTTATAGCGTGGCCTAATGGCCTTGTGACTTTAATCATTATGGGTTAAAGATAACTACACAGTTACACAGGCTTTAGCCAACCTAACTGTAGGCGTTATAATGATGCTAACACTTTATTTTGACCGGTCCTCTACACCAGAATGACGCCAGTATATATACTGGTCAAGGTCCACCTGGGGTTCCTCAAGAGCAGGTGGGAAGAGTTAGATTAGTTAGAAGAATGGAGCCCACATCCTTTTTCTATAATTCCAGGTTAGGAAATGATAGCCAAAGTTATTAGTAGTACGCTATTAGTAGTTAGTTAATTAGTAGTATTTATATAGCTGCCTTCAAACACAATGCAAGGTCAAATTTTAAAAGTAGTTAAATAGTTGGGGATCGAAGGTTGCTGGTTCGATCCCCAGCTCCCCCAAGTTGATGTGTCCCTGAGCAACACACTTAACCCTAACTGCTCCTGACGAGCTGGCTGTCGCCTTGCATGGTTGACTCTGCCGTCGGTGTGTCAATGTGTGTATTAACCGATGTAAGTCGGTTTGGCTAAAAGCGTCTGCTAAATGCCCTAATTAATTAATTAATTAGAATATTTATTGAAAGGTAATAAGGGACGACCATTTGAAAGTGTAGGTAGGTTTTGGGTCTGCTTTTGCAAGGAAGGGGTTGTTTTTCTTATAGCTTTTTCTTCTGTGTGCAATGGTCGGAATGGGTTGGCTTAATAAAACACAAGCTGCGTATAAATCTCAGCGCTTTAACTGATGGAGGTTCCACTCATTACCGACATACAGCAGGATTAGTCATCTTGATGAAGTCCCAAAACGTGTCGCCTGTTTGTGGCTGATGTGGGGCCACACAGACACACATACAGACACATACACGCACACACACGCACGCTCATTCAACAGGCTCCATCAATTCACAAACGTGCTGCTGGCACACAGCACGACATTACCACGCCATTTCTAAACGACTTCATGTGCACATAGGCCATGGCTCTGCTGCAGGGACCTACGCCGCCGCCTATGTGTGTTTGACCAACACTGATCACTGCTCTGTCAGCTGCTGATTAGGTCATTAATAAGTCACAATAAGAAGATCAGTATAGTCGCGATTTGTGATTTGACTTTTTTTAAGTAATAGTATTATCAATTTATTTTTTGCAAATGTTGGTTTTTGGGTTAGGTTTTCGTGTTTCGTGGATTCTTTTTAGGGCCCACAGTCTTGAGACAGGGCCAAAAGCCCCCGAGTTCTCCAGGGTCTTCAGGAGCCAAGTTCATAAAAGGCCCTCAGATGGGTAACTGAGACGACCTCCATGGTCCAAGGACAGGCCCCAGGGCCCCAAAGGGACGAGGGTTCCTCGGGAAGACACAGGTGACTTAAGGACATGTACCTAAAACAACCAATTGTTTGGATAAAAGCGTCAAAGTGTTTGATGACTAAACTCACTAAAAAATCCAAGGATTATCTGCAGATTCTCCTTGATTTTACAAAATGCACTGACAATTATTACTATTATAAGGGCTGGAATCAGGAGAATCTAGAAGACTGTCTAGGTTCAAGACTTCATCATTTCAAAAGACCTCAAACAAACTCATGCACCATTGCATGTTTACATTTAGGTACACACGCACCCCTACTCCCCGCCCCCCCCCCCCCCCCCCGCCTTTGGCATACCCAACCCTTGACACACACAATACCAAAGTTCACTGTGCCGCATCTGATCGCTGCTCTCACAGTCATGTGTGTGTGTGTGTGTGTGTGTGTGTGTGTGTGTGTGTGTGTGTGTGTGTGTGTGTGTGTGTGTGTGTGTGTGTGTGTGTGTGTGTGTGTGTGTGTGTGTGTGTGTCTGTGTGTGTGTGTGTGTGTGTTTTTTTCGTGAGATTAAACACAGTGGAAGCTGAGTTCCTGTTTCATGTCAAAGAAGAGCGTCAAGATGCAATTGCATTAAGCGATACTGTCTTAAAATAGCAGTTGCCTGTCAGAAATGAAGAGACTAACGGGATCTTGGGCTGGTTAGAATATGGAGTGTCCGCTTGGCGCCAGGCACCAACGATGGTCCACAGATCTAAAAGATCTTTCACCGACCTCTCCATTCTCTCTCTGGTCTATTGGATCTACCTCTGGTCTCTCTCTGGTATCTCTCCTTTTCTCTCTCTAGTCTCTCATTGTTATCGCTGGTCTCTCCCTATTCTATCTCTGGTCTATTTGATCTATCTAGTCTCTCTCTGGGTCTCTCTTGGTCGCTATAGTCTCTCTGGTCTCTCTCTGTTTCTCTGATCTCACTAATGTCTCTCTGATCTGTTTCTCTCTGGTTTCAATTTAGACTCTCTGGTTTTCGGTCTGGTCTTTCCCTGGTTTATTTGGTCTCAGTCTGGTCTCTCTATTCTCTCTCTTGTCTCTCTGGTCTTTTTCTGATCCCGCTGGTCTCTCTCTGGTCTATCTAGACTATCTGGTCCCGCTGGTCTCTCTTTGCCCTTCTGATCTCTCTATTGTTTTTCTGTCTGGTCTTTCTCTGGTGTCATGGGTCTCCCTCTGTTCTCGCGAGCCTCTCTCTTGTCTCCCTGCTCTCACTTTTCTCCCTGCTCTCTCTCTCTCTCTGGTCACTCTGATATATTTGGTCTCGCTTTGGTCACTCTGACCTCTTTCTGGTCTATCTCGTCTCTCTTTGCTCGCTCTTTGTTCTCTCTCCCCGCTAGGCGGGACCAGCAGAGGATATGGTATATTCTGGTCTCCAAGGATCAGTCCTAGAATTGCATTAAACTCCTTCTTTTGGGAAAGTGAGAAAACCTTCAACACTTTGTTTCATCAACAGGGACCAGATGATAAAATAATATATAGTATCTGAATACTGGATTAGAGATAACAATTAGTGGGGTATCAGAATATTCAATTCATACAAATATTTTGTTTTTTTGTAAAATAGATAGTTTTCCTCATAACTATTAGCGTTGTTGGGAACTAATGAATCCTGCTGACTTGACAGGAAGGCAGTAGAGGGGAGGGGAGAGAGCAGAGCAGACTCAAAGGACTAGCACAGGCTTATTCAAATAGATGAACAACGTAGGACCAGATGTACGCCACTCATTTGTTTGTGATCCGTCTTCTTTTTACCTTAACCGGTTTGCTGTGGTAGTTTATAATAACGTTAGGTTCACCATGTTCACATAGTAATTAGTTTAAAGTTGAGTTTATTGGTTTGAGTCTAGATTTGGAACGGAATGTTCATTTTACTGTCAAGTGATTTTCTTTTCAACGATGTGTATGGTTATAATTGAAACCATAAACCCATATTACATTTAAAGGTAGGATAGGCAAAAAAACATTGCCTTTCCTACCTTTGAGTTTTCATAATTATTAAAATATTGAAGAACCCTTTTATTAACATACATGTCCTAAAATAAAAAGAATAAACCAAAACAGGATTAATTTGCCTTAAGTACGCCTATTTCAACTTTTATTCAGGCACAAATACAAATACTGGGCTCTCTACACATCCCGAATAGATGACTGCATTAAGGAATTATTAAATGGTAAATAAATGAGCAAATTATTCAAACCTCCAATTTGCTAGTTCCCTCTTCATTCATAACAATTTGTAAGAGAAATTCCCATCTCTTGTTTGATCGGGTGCCATTGGTTTGGAGCTGTCTGCCAATCAGATATTGGATGTTATTAAACCAGCACACCCGAGGATAATACATCCATCAAGCAGCGATATGTATTGCAACACAATGCACCTGGATTTTCGGTGGTGGACACAATTGGAAAGTAATACCACACTGTAATATACATTTTCTATCTCTCTCTCTTCACGTGTTATTAACCAGCATCGGACCAGCCCTGCTTACGTTTCCACTGGGTTCCTAAGAATGGCTTAATATCGATGGTGCGGGGCTCTTTGTTCTCAGTCAACAACATTACCCTGCAATAAGACTGCACAGGCGTCAGTTTGGACTCTCATACACCATATGCTGGGGCACAAAGAATGTCTGGTGGGGACACAATAACACTGCATGGGAACACAATATTCAATCATACTTCATAATTCATGCGTAGACCCTTGTTTTTTTCCTTGTGTGTTTTTCTATCAGATGTATACGAACAAACAGCAGCGTTTGGAACATCCGAATTCTAAGTTAATAATAATAATAATAATACAGTAGAGCACTTGACATTCGAAAATCTCAAAGTGCTACAGAGTTTAAGAGAGAAAAAAAAGGGTTGTGTGTTTGTAGATTGAAATTCAAACTGTGTCAGAGGCTGAGCCACTAGATAATTACGATAAAATGAATGATTGAATATAAAACACGTTCATTTCAACAAATGAAAATGTTTTACATTCATTATTGTATGTCAGCATAATAACGCAAGACATGAGAATTAATTCAAGAGTCTTTCTCATCTTGCTTTTTTATTTGACTACAATTCTTCACTAAAGTCTTTTAATTATTCTATAATGTATGCAAACAGGTTTATTTTCAATTAGATTCATGTGGTGGCATGATTAAAATGAATGAGCCCGCTAGAATTGTCATGCTGAGTTTGTCCTCACAATTCTCTCTCTCTCTCTCTCTCTCTCTCTCCCTCTCCCTCTCCCTCTCCCTCTCTCCCTCTCTCTCTCTCTCTCTCTCTCTCTCTCTCTCTCTCTCCCTCTCCCTCCCCTGGGCGGTCCTGTGTTGGAAGCTGCTCTGAGGTGATTGGTCAATTTGTCACACGTATGACTCCAGTTTATCAAAAGCAGCCATCATTTATTTTCCAGAGGTAAATCCATCATGGTTGTAACTTGGTTGTTTCTTTTTTAAGTTTGTAAAATGAAGGGGAAACGTTTTCTCATTCCCTTCTGCTGTTAGAACAACGATAATATTGAACCCAGAAAATTCGTTTTTTTACTTCAGTAGGAGGCTGCTACGAATCTGCGCAAGAGTTGCTATTTATAGCGACTCATGTTTTACTTCACTGAATTGAAAAACGGTGGAAACAGAACATTTGTTGAGGAGACCAATCTGATGAACAGTCAAACAGTGAATTCCTGTTGAATTATTATATATTATTACATTTGAGCTGTAGGGAAATAAAAGTACATGGCCTTATGTAGGAAATATATTCAAAACGTAAAAATAAATATAAATGCCCATACAATTAGCAATCAGTCTGTGTTTGTTGAAACCAATAAAAGGAAACAGTACATTTGTGACCATTGACCGTTGACCGACATTTCTGAACCGATGAATCAAAGGCAGTATAACCGAAGAAAATCTTTTTTGCTCTCTCTTCCATTTATTTTCTTTGCACACCTAAACACACACACACACACACACACACACACACACACACACACACACACACACACACACACACACACACACACACACACACACACACACACACACACACACACACACACACACACACACACACACACGTGTATGATTTCAGTGTGTGGAGTCCTCTAATATGTGCACTACTGTTAGACAAACTGCTGACAGCCATTGTCAGCTGTTTGCAGATTTCCCTCAAAGAAAAGTCATGACTCCTGCGCTTTCCATGTAAAAGTATAATCCTAATTCCCTGGCTTGATGTTCCACTGTGGGCCGTCGTGTGGCATGTGGCGTGTTGCTGTGCTGTGCTACATGTCTCTCAACATGGCGTCCTCCTCGTACTGCACAGGCTGTACACCCCACATAGGACATACAGGGAGAGAGAGAGAGATACACACGGAGAGAGAGAGAGACAAATACACTGAGAGAGAGAGAGACATACAGAGAGGGATACATTCAGAGAGAGAGAGATACAAAGAGAGAGAGACACAAATAGACAGAGAGAGAGAGATACATACAGAGAGAGAGGTACATTCAGAGAGAGATAGATACAGAGAGAGAGAGAGAAGAGAGATACATACAGAGAGAAAGAGAGAGAAATAGACAGAGGGAGAGAGATACATACAGAGGGAGAGGTACATTCAGAGAGAGATAGATACAGAGAGAGAGAGAGAAATAGACAAAGAGAGATACATACAGAGAGAAAGAGAGAGAAATATACAAAGAGAGAGGGATACATACAGAGAGGGAAATATTATTCAGAGAGAGATAAATACAGAAGGAGAGAGAGATGCATACAGAGAGTGAGCGAGAGTGATAAAAAAAAAAGAGATGAACACATAGAAAGACAGAGGGACACAGACACACAGAGAGAGAAATAGACAGAAAGTAAGAAAGACAAAAAGACAGTAAAACAAATGTTGAGAGAGAGAGACAGAGAGAGCGAAAGAGAAAGAGAGAGTGTGTGTGAGAGAGAGAGTTGGGATAGTCAGCACTGCTTGATGTCATTTTATGGCTCAGATCTGCTGTTGAACAGATGTTTAACCGTCGTCACTAATTGAGTCTTGTGCCGTTAGCTAGAGGATTCTCACCTAATTCAAGATTGTTTTCTCTCACTGATCGATAAAGTAACATTATGACTGCCGTTTAATACATTTGTATAGCCCTGCATCTTCTTCCATCCTTTTAATTATCAGATAGAGATTCAGACCCGGGTGTTATTAAGGTTTTCTCTAAATCCATGCTGGGTTGTTCAATGCAGGGAGAGTGGTAGGGAGTGAGAAGGAATGAAACATTTTCATCAACCAATCTGACATGGTCATTACAGAGCATCCGGTCAATACGGAGCTGGAATCTGGAATGGAGGAGGTGTACTCTAATGGGTCCACAAATGGGTTCGAATCGCAATGATTCATTGGCTCCATTTTGATATGCCGTCTTTTAAAAATGTTAATTTAATACATTTGGTCTTCTTTCCAATAGGCGCATTGCACATTATGAACAAGCAGCAGATTATTACCAAGGAGAGCAGTCAAACAGGTGAGACCTTTTTGTTACTACTTAAATTCTAAGACGCGTTATATTATAATATGCAAGTGTTACCAATTGGGTTTTGGACCAGTTGAACTGAACATAAAATGCTGTGACAGTGCGATAACACTAAATATCAAGCAAGAATAAGCTAACCACTAGCTATGAATGCAACCTGAATAGCAATGACTACACATTTACTTCACTGTAGAAAAGTGTTAGAAATTATTCCATTGTGTCTTTGTGTGTTATTTAGCATTATCATCTTAAAGGAGTGCATCATTTAGGGGCATCTAGTGGAATGGCTTTGGAAGAAAAGAAATAATCATAAGTATGTTTTAATCAATGTATAATCCCATGAAAATAAGAATGGTGTTTTTCGTTACCTTAGAAGCCCTTTCTCTCTACGTAGGGAGCGGGTCCATGTCTACGGACCGCACCATGTTTCTACAGTAGCCCAGAACAGACAAACGGCTCTATTGAGGCCTCGCTTCAAATACTTGATCATAACCGCTATCTTTCTTGTGTTATTATGACCTATAGTTTTACAGAGTAAAAAAGAAATACAATTTTATAAATCGACTAACACTAGAAGCGCGGACGTCACTGAACTACCTTTGAACCCCACAGATATTTTGACCGCCAAGCTTTTAGATGTAGTGACGCCACTAGGTATGTTTTGCTGCAAGAGTCTGTGGTCGACTGATTGGCTGGGGTTTCCGAGCGATCTGATTGGCTGATTGGGATTTGGCTGGATAATGGTCATTTTGGAGGGAAGAAACTTTTTTTTTTTTTTATTGCTTTAAGATGTTTGTCTGTTAATGCTCTCTGTTAATATTATTTGCATGGAAGGGGGCTAAACACAACTGGGACTTTACATTTGAAGGTACTGCTACTGGAAAGAATTATTAGGGCAGTTTTAATTTTTATTGACCGAGATGTCAGATTAGTTAAACAACAGAAAAAAAACAGAAACCATGTCCCTTCGATTGAGTCGGTCCATTCTAATCATCTTTTGCTACTGAGGAGTCCTTGTGTTCACTGACGCCCGTGTCTTCCGTATTTAGCGGTTGGTCACTTGACACGGCCTCTGCTTGTCCCGTGGCGAATGGATCCACACCAAAACCAGAAACCAGAAAATTCACTTGAGGTGGTAAACAGTCTGGTTGTGTTTTCTAGAAGGACTAATCTGCTTTATTTCGAGATGCAGATTTTTCGATTTTGTTGACTTTTATTTATTTATTTATTTTTTCAAAAATTAGATTCAGGGCTAATTAAAAAAGATCTGGGCCTTTTGCCCTGAATAAAACAGCCTATAGCGACGCCCCTGGCCTAAGCTGCGTGCCTGGGGGCATCTCAGTATGGATGACTCTGATCCCTCCCATGGAGCTGAACAACAGCCCATATTATCTATATTTTCACTATTGGCCGATAAATGGATATTGCGACTTTTAACTCCCTAATATCGGTATCGGCATCTGTCCTTAAAATACAGCCCATGCTCTGATACCCAGTAACATTTGGCAGAGGGTCAAACACCCCAACGACTAGACTAGGCTATCATGCCACGTCATATCATATATATCAACATCATATTAATAGTCAACAGTTCAAATCTGAACCGCAGAATTGGGCGTCTTCTACCACCTCCCACCTGTGTGAATCTTGAGATGTTTGTGCAGGGAGTTCCTCCAGGCGAAGCCGCGATCACACTGCTGACACTCGTAGAGCCTGGTGCCGGTGTGGATGTTTGAGTGGCGCCTCGAGTGCTCCTTGGACCCGGAGCCCCTCCGGCCTGCCTCACACATGCGAAGAGAAAGATGACGTTGTTGGAAATGTTTTATTCTTTCCACACACAAGGCATGCACACACGCAGAAAATTATGGTTATGTTGGCATGAGTTGACAACACCGTCTCGACGAGAATAGAAGATTACCATTGGTGTAGTACCAAGCCCCTATAGTACCACGCCCCTATATGATCGACACGCAGCTCCAATTGGGTGGATTGGCAATGAAAAGTGTGTTGCTTAGGCATTTAAATATTATACTGAAATTCAATGCCAATATAATACAAATTCTTGGAATTATTCCTAACTCCAAAAGACTTGTTTCCTAACAAAAGGTTTTACTCAAACATTTTAATATTGATTACCTAAGGTTGGTACACATGCAGTACAGCCCGGAATGGGACAGCTTTTGTATGGAGGGGTGTCTAAATCCTCACCTGTGTGGGACTCCTTGGTAGGCAGCACATGCTCCTGCTGGTGAATCTGGCTTCGCAAAGGTCACAAGTGAAAGGCATCCTGTAGTTGTCCTGATGGTTGGGGGGATGACTTCTCCGAGGTCATTGCATCCCACAGCCTTACAAGGGTAGCTGTAAATGCCATGGGTTAAACGTTAAAGAGCGCCATCATGAAGTGATGTCCCTGCTACGGACCTTATTTGATAAAAGGGTGAATTTACGCAAGATGATTAAACAGCAGTGAATATGGAAAATATATATTTTTATATTCAATGTTTTCATTTTCCTTTTAGATGTGTGTAAATCCCTCAATCAAAACATTGTTCTGCAGATGCATGAAATAGACAGTGTTAAATGTGTGGCATCATTAAAAATCATGTACCCCATCATCCACCCACACAATTCACACCTTACCTGAATTCATTGATCAGTAGTCGGCTCACGTTTGCAGTGATTCCTCCTAACCAGGACACATTCCCCCTTCGGATGGAGGCTGGTTATGAATGCATCGATTCAGTCTTATGGTTTTCATAATTTGGATTGGAACGGGCCCAGAGAGAGGGCCGGTTGTTTTAAATGCATCTCATTATAATACTTGAATAAATAGTACTTCGTAATAAATAGTAAAATAGTACTTCCAATAACACTTGAAATTAGTCCCGGTAGCAGGTCAAGATGTACCGTTTTAAAAAAGATCTAACCTTTTCGGTTTCCAAATTTGAAAATCAAATCCTGGAGCTGAATTAAGGATTTAAGGTTATGTGTCAAAACATGAACAAGAATGTAACTTGAAAAATGTTGTTAACCAACATCTCTCCATGCATGCTTTTGATTATTAACCTCTGGGTTGATATTGTTCCTCTAAAGTCTGAAACTGTATAAAGACGCATCACCCAGACCTCGAAACACATTAATAACAAATTAATAACAAATTAATCACATGTCAGGCTTTGCGTGATGAATGGGAGAAGGGTATGGCGTATGAGGTGATATTTATCTATTTAACGCCACATTTGCTTTGAGTTATCACCTCGCTTGCTCCTATCGCTCAGCGGGTGGCCCGCTGCCAAAGCAGGCGTTGAAACATGAATATGAATATTTATGATACCCTTTGTAAAGAGTTGAAAAAAAGGCGTCATTCCTATGCAGCGTGCGGCTATACTCTTTATAGGAAAGCACTTACAAATGACAGCGTAAACGACTGTAGTATTCTAAAGACCCATCATTTTTATCGTGATTGATGTATATTTATAGAAATGTATGCTATATTATTTCAATATTTGTACAGGCTTTTTTGTCGCTTCAGACAGGGCAATGGGTTGGAGGAGGGTAAAACACCTGCAGGATAAGATCAAACCTGTGACCCCACAAGGTTAGCACACTCAAGGGTGGAGCCACTGAGTCTGGACAGAGTCTGACTGGGAGATTAACCTTTAACAATGATTTAAAAAGCATGTTAATGTTGAGCCAAGTAGGCTATGGTTATCAGTCATGTTTCATTCCATTCTATTTCATAAGATCAAGGCATGCTTTTCCTCTACAATAGGCCGTGGAACATTGAGGTCCTTCTGGCTGTGTCCCATTTCTTTCAAATTAGGGATGGTTTATATACCAAAAACTTTAACTATGTGTGTCTAATCATTTGAACACATTCAATAGAAGTCTAGAAGAAGACCACAATCAAACAGGTTATGTATGAACTGAATTTTTATTTTGTTATTCTATAAAAAAAAGAATTGAATATTTTACAAAAAAAAAAATACAACATCGAACACTTTTGAACTGCCTAGAAACCCACCGCAATGATACTAAAGCGCCCTCTGGTGGTGAGAAATCGTTCCTGCTAGCCTTACAAATGTACTCCAAATCGACATCTTTCAATCAATGTTGATATCGGGGAAAGATGTGGACAACGCCCCCCCCCCTACATTCCATAAAATCAGCAATATTTCCTTACAAAATATGGACCAGCTCTCCAGTGATTATGTACACAACAACGCTTCAGAATTCCCTCTAATGGTAAAATAAATCAAGACTTGAGGTTTAAACGAAGCGGTCGACGGCGCTCCTGTTGCTCAGGAGTCGTTGGGGAGGCCGAACAGTTTGACGGTTCCCGCCTCGCGGTTGCTGTCGTACTTGCCCTCTTTGTCATCGCAGGCGTACGCCAGCAGGGGGCGCTTGGGATGCCAGGCGACCGTGAAGGTTGGGGAGTCACACTGCACCTCCCACAGCTTCTCTCCTGAGATGGAAAACAAGTGTCAGCCGATCAGGAAGGGTTCGAATACCAACTAGATACTGGTTTCACAAACACTAATCGTATGTCCCAAAGTTTTAGGGAAAATTTAATATTTAAGGATGTTAAATACTCAGTTTGACATTTATCTGTCAGATTTAGAAAAAGGTATGTTGATATACAGGTCATTGAGAGGCTGGGCGGTGGAGATCGACGACTCACCGGTCTCCACCTCGGCGATGTCTATGAAGTGATCTTCTGAGGCTGACGCCAACATTTTCCCATCGTGGCTGAAACTCAGCGTCCTCACTGGCCAGTCCAGCCTGGAAGGAAGGGTCAAGCAGCGAAGAATTGGCTGAAAATCTACTCAGAGAGAAAGCCTTTCGAATCGTCATTACCAAGTTCTACTTCATTGAATCACTTCAGTCACATCAAAACACTGTGGTAACCATGGGGATAACTTTCTTCATTATATATTCACCAGTAAATAGTAGGTGATTCAAAGCAATTTAACGAAGATTAAATCAGAATATTTCTAACTTCTGAAAACACAACTTGAATGGTTTGGTTCTTTTACGAGTAACTCGACACAGTGAATTAGATCTTTAATAAATCTGTAGGTTTGTAAAAGATCCAAAAGTAGGGGAACAAAGCACATTTTTTTTCCAACAGTCATATCTAAAACCAGCAATACACACATGGATCTGGTTCTGCTGACCTGGAGAAGCAGCGAACACACGTCAGCTCCTCCACGTTCCAGAGGCTAACCAGGGCGTCAGCGCTGCCCGTGGCAAAGTACTTCCCCGTGGGGTCGAACTTGATGCAGATGCAGTTGGATGGATGGGCGTTGATGGACTGAATGGGCTTCAGCTCAGGGTAACTAGCGTGGGTAGGGTGGAGGCACAACCAGGGAAGTGTTAAGAAATGATATGATTTTAGGGTTGAGTGGTTGGGGTTATATATATATATATATTAGGCTTTGATATGCTCTAGGCTTAAGTTGCTGATACAGGCTATGCGACTAAGTTTAGGGTAATACACTAACATTAAGGGAACCTGATCCTTACTACTCACCAGCTGGCTGTCGCCTTGCATGGCTGACGATGCCGTCGGTGTGTGAAAGTATGAATGGGTGAATGTTAGGCAATATTGTTAAGTCCTTTTACCATACACTAGGCTCAGGGTTAAAAACCTGGGTTAGGTTATAAACTGGGGTTTGGGTTATGAACTAGGGTTAGGGTTACCAACTACGGTTAAGGTTATAAACTAGGCGTCACACTAGGGCTGCTCGATTATGGAAAAAATCATAATCACGACTACTTTGGTCATTATGGAAATCACGATTATTCAAACGATTATTTTTTGAGTTTGAAAACATGAGGTATTCATTCAGCACGTCTCTCTCAAAAACACTTTGTAACTGAGAACTTTGAAATTTCGCCTTAAAGAAACACACAAAATGGTCCAAAAGAAAATGTTCAAATCTAAAATAATGTACAGATATGTATCCAGCAAAACATCGAAAACTTGATTATGTTAAATTGTCAGTTTGACGCTAAAATTGAAATCGAAATTCGATGAATCGCCCAGCCCTAATTCACACCCCCTTACATCAGGATAGATTAAGGTTATAAACTACAGTTAGGGTTATAAACTAGGGAGAGAGTTATAACCAGGATTACCTCAGGATGTTGATGCAGCCGTTGCCGTTGGTGAGGAAGAACATGTCGTTGTCATTGTTCCAGGAGATCTCGTTCACCTCGAACTTGAACTGCTCCTCGGCGCGTGAGCGGTGGGTCTTGGCGTCGATGAAGGTCACCACATCATCCTTGTTGCCCACGGCGATGGTCTGACCGTCCGGACTCCAGCAGATGTTTATGTTCTCACCTGAAATAATATATAAAAAGTTTTGCTCCTTAGTTATATTTGCGTCATAGGTTGAGAGGGGCCATTAGTGACTAAATAATTTAAACCATCAAGAGACAAGTTCAAGAACCATGATTTGATCAGCAGAAGACATCTTTAATATAAAGTTTGTTTATCACAAATATTAACCTATGCATTTGACCAGAGGGCATGGCTTTGATTCATTATTATTCTTTCCTGTTATCAGATGAATGTTTGAGCACTGAAGTATTCGGCACTGAAGCTTAGCATTTCTTAGGGCCCTAAACATAAATTACTTGGCAAGAGAGAGAATACCACTAATGCTTTTGGTAATTGTATGGCAGTGTTCTGTAACAACGAAACAGGAAAAAGGTTTCTTGGCAGAGCGATCAAACCGTCAACAGTACAAGTTGCAAAGGGGACCAATTGATGCAAATGTATTGTGCCATATTAGCGACATGCACAACACGATGATCTCTATTAGCTGGAGGTCGATGGCTTTACTGACCCTTCGTATTGACGGTAGCGATGCATTTGGTTGTGCGGACATCCCACACCCGGACCGTCTTGTCTCCTGATGCGGTCACAAACAGGTCAGGGTTGGTTGGATGCCAACACAGTTGGTCCACACTGTCTCCGTGGCCTCTGTAGTTATTCTCTTTGACCTGGGAAACAAATTATAACTTCCATTGGCACGTTCGGGAATGTTATAAACAATGGCATCCATTCAGACCCATTTGAGACTAACGTTACTGCCCCCCAATCGACCAAACAGGTTAACAATACTGGGGATTGTAGGGATAACTTTCCACTAGCATCATTTCCATGATGGGTTACACAACTAACAAAGCATTTATTTGACAATGCACAGAGACATAATATAATTCAAGCAATAGTAACAATATGTAGAGCAGCAGCGTTTCATTCATTCAGACTCAACATCAAGGCCACCATGCTGAGCTCAAGGCACATCCAGCCACTCACCAAACGGTCTTTGTCCAGGACGAACACGCTCGCCGTTTTATCAAAAGATCCCGACGCCAGTCTTCTTCCATCACAACTCCACGCGACAGAGTGCACTTTAGCTGAGTGTGCGGGGATTTCTCTACTTTTGTTGTTGTTCCTGAAGCTGTCCTGCATCTCCTGGTAGTACTTCGACGCCATCTTGAAATGGTGTCTGGTTGCCAGGTTGAAAAAAGTACGGGAAATGTTTTTTATTTATTTTTATTTGTATTATTTATTAAATTGTTTTAATCTCTCTGGGAGGATTTTATGCAAACCATTATATTTTATCATGCATTCATATTTATATAAACGAAAATAAATAATAGATAAGCGTTTGCATTTTTTATTCAATAGTTTGGACTAGAAGCCCTGAATTTGGCAACCCAAAGCGTCCCTCGAAACGCTCTTCAAGGCGGGCCTGGGGAGCGACCGCCCCCATTTTTAACAGCACTGGTCCGAAATAAAGTGATTCTCTTGTATTTCTTATAACGGTATCCCCGAACATCGGTGTGGAATTTCTTATTTGACTTGTATTTGGTTTTGTAATATTTGCGCACAAGAGTTTTAAACCTGCTTTTGGTCTTAAATTTAGCTTTTGAGTAAGTCCGCACAAGAGTTTGAAACTTGCTGTCATATCTCGGCTAGCTTTGCTCTTCTCAACTTTCCATTTTCTGTAATTACTGTCGCTGTGGTAGCGCTGTCGTTCTTTCTTTGCCCGGACATTTTCCGGTTCAGCTTCTGACTTTCTTTTACGTAATGACCTCAAGTTGTTGTCAGTGTTCGTAGGTTGACATGTTCCTGCGCAAACACTTGCTGCATTTCTGGGTTGCTCCGAGCACATGTTACGACTTCATAGTGGTTACCAGTGTGATTCAAATAAATCCAAACTGACCCTGGTCTTGCAATAGGTGCATGCATGTTCCATCTTCCATCATTAAAAGTAATGATAGCTGTTTGCAAAAATATCAATCTCATTTGCCCAAGAACCAAAGTAGTACACTCTTGATTTTGTTACGTAGTCTGGCACTGACGTATATCCATCTCCAAGTAGGCCTATGACTCAAATACGTTAGTTTTCCTGGAGGTGTTTCACTTTACGAGTGTGTGTTTTATTGAAAGCGAGGCTGGGTGTGCCTATGAATATAGACTACAGTGAGTTTTTAAGGTGCTGTACAAGCAAATCATACTTTTACTTAAACAGAGTGGAAGAGGAATCAGGTTAACAAAACATCTAAGCTGTCTAACACATTAACAACGCAACATTAAAACATCAAAAGGCATTGCCACATCAAGTAAAACTTCCTCATACTCATCAACACTAATAAATCCAGTGTAACACTCGGCATAGTTTATTGCAAAATTAGTATCCCACACTTTGTAGTGTCTAAGCAATTCAGACAGAGCAATGTAACCTCTTCCTCGGTCTCTTATTTTACCGAGGAGATGGAGATGGAGGAGATGGCTTGGAAGCTTACCACATATTTCAGGAAGCACTTCCAGCCAGACAAGGTGGAACGCAAGTGGTTGACGCTGGTGGTGGGATGACCGAAAGTAACGGACAACTTTGCGATGACAGGAAGGGGGCCTGTCCGCTTCCAATTCTACACTGACATTGTCGAGCTGCTTCGGGGATACCATGACGTGGAACCAGTTGTTGTGGTGAGCAAATTATTGAGGTGGTCCAACAACAGAGCTCCTCACCAAAACAGCCCACCAGCTCCCCTTCCACAGGCAGTCCACCCCCAGGTCCAGCCCCACCAGACCTTCTGACACCCCAAGGTTGCGGAAGCAGCAGAGTGAGGATGACCTCTCGGAGAGTGAAGATGACCTCTTGGCCTACTTTCGGAGGTCTAACGCTACTTCCCAGAGGTCTGAAGCTGCTTCCCAGAGGTCTGAAGCTGCTTCCCAGAGGCTGTTTGAAGAGTGGCTGACCATGATGAGGGACAGTCGGAGGGAGTTCCTCCAGGTTTTCACCAGGATGGTGGACACTATGAAACAGCTTCTCCTCGTCAAATGATGCAAAAAATTGAAAGTTGATGGTTTATATTTTTTATTTCATACACTTGGTGCTCCAATGAACTTCCATGTTTTAGAATACAAACTATCAGCACTCCTTTATTAAATCTCAAACACGCGTGTCACACAACCCGGTGAGCTGATAGGGATGCAGGTGATATAATATGTCCCAAACAAACGCTAGATGCGTCAAGGCTTCAAGTAGGCCGCAATCGGACCTGGATATGCTGCTCACTACACAGAAAGACGCTGGGGAAGGCCATTGATGGCGGAGTGAAGCGGTGGTTCATACTGAGGTTCAGGTGGGCTCTATAGGCAGCCAGTTATTAACATCCGTTCAGCATCATTGTAATTCATTAATTCCACACAAAAACATTTTTTCAATGAACAAATAATCAAAATGTGAAAGTACTGTATCCATAAAAATGTGCCAATGTGAATAATTCAATTGCATACTAGTTAAGACAGTTTGTTAAAAAGTTACACCCCCCCCCCCCCCCCACCCCTAACAAAAGAAATTGTACACAGCCAGGCCTGAAATAATGGAGTGGTGGAATGCACAAGGTGTCAGAGACATGCAGAGCAGCGTAGCTCGATAGCGGTGAAGGAGCCTGCAGAAGGAGATGTTCGAGGGTGACGACGACACGAGGGATTTTATTAGCGCAGAAGTCCAATGAGGAGGTTGCTATGTCATGTGAACCTGACCTGAGTCACCGCACACAGCTTCTCATTGGTCCTTCCACGTCATGGGATCTCAGTGGTGCAACAACAGCGTGTCCGGGCATTTAATCCCTGGAACCCTGCATACCGATTTTGCAATTTGTTAAGATTCCATGTCTTTCGAAACCTGAATTTCCCCAATGTTCCTTCAAAAGACGAGAGGATGTTCTGGCGTGGACGTATATGAAGGAGTGACATATTGGGGATGTTTTGTATTGCATAAATAACTCGGGCTGCTATGGAAACCTAGCTCCCTGGAGATCCCTGGATCTCCCTCCACTGCTGCCACATCATCACCAAGTTCACCAGTAATTTGTTGATGTTATAACAACTTTGCACCATTAGAGAGTCTCTAACTAAACGCATTAGGAACAGCCTGTTTTTGCGTTTGCGCACTGAGAAAAAAAAAGATCCCTGCTGTTGTATCTATAAGTTGCATACCTCAGTAGAAATGTGAGTGCACATACCCTTCCCACATTAGAATCAGTAAGAGTGCAGGAATTAAAGAGCAAGATAACTATAAAAGCATGTCTACTACAACTAGGGCTGCGTCTCTTCGCTTGATAACAAATTATGGAAATTTAACCCAGAACTCCCGGCATAGTGTTAGGATTGTAGCGTCTTAATACGCAAGTATGTTCAGCTACAATAAGTGTTTTTAATTGAGTCTAGTCAAGATTTCAGTATTGCGAAATTACACGATTGCAAACTGCAAAGTGTATATAGTAGCGAATATACATGATTAATTGTGCAGCCCTAAATGTAATGCAGAGGAAGAGGAGCAAGAGGAAGAAGAAGTAAGGAGGCTGGAACTCAAAGCAGTAGAGTAGATTATTTCTGAAGTTACAAAGCGACACAGAGCACAGTGTGCATAGGAAAACGGAGGCCTTGTGCCATGTCAAACGGTTTACTTTAAGGGTAGGTATGGTGAAGCTTCAGGTGTCTCCTATAGGGGGAAGTGGTCAGGTGGGTTGACCACTCAGCACTCTGCTTCCGGGCTGCCATTGGCTGGAGCACAAGGAGGCGTGGCAAGGTGTGTACTGTCGCTAGAGCCGTTGTGATTGCCTCCATTGCTCTTCTCGTCATCTTCACCTCCGCTGTGGCACAGAGGAGACAAAGATCCTTCTTCATGGATGGACAACAGCAGATTTGTTTTAAAGGTCCCATAACATGCCACCAGGTGTGAGCGTGATAAGCCTTACAAGCTCTTACAAAATCTGCCCCTTATGACATCACATGTGGGCCTGTCCACCTAGATCTGTGCTGGACAGATGAGCAACGTTTGCTACGGTCCACTGGGTAGGCTGGTAGACTGATCTATCCAATCACACTCACACCTGATGGCATGTCATGGGATCTTTAAATGATGCACATTTTATTGTAAAACAAGTGGTGCATAATACACACACACACGCTCAAAATCTCACACACACACACACACACACACACACACACACACACACACACACACACACACACATACACACACACACACACACACACCCCCCCTACCTGACGGTGCAGCCGTTGCTGACGGGCGACTCAGGGGCCTCATTCTCTGGTAAGGAGGTGCATGATCTCCTCTCCTGCCAGGAGGCTCCTCGGGGCTCCTTCCCGGTGTCGGAGCTCTTTCTTCGGGGCACCACGGGGCCTGGCCCGGACCCCCGTCCGTCAGGGCTGACCCGCGAGCCAGCGGGGTCCGCGGGGGCCCCGAGACCCCCGGCGCTGTCAGGCTCCTTCCCGGAGGAATCTGAGCTGGTCCTCCGCCCGTTCAGGCTGTCAGAGGAGGAGACGTGCACCATCTGGCCCTCCTTCTCCCCTGGGAGAGGAGGCGGAGGCTGTTAGGAACACTCTGGTTCTGCACCAGACACCAACCAGTCATCAAAACCAGTAGCGCCGTGAGCCATTTTTTCTGATGTTATTAAACTCTTAGAAGGAGTTTTATGAACATTTATGTCTCCGAATATGGATCAGTGAGGGAACATGTAATGCTGTGTGGCCCTTGTAACATATTGACATTCTGTTGCGTTGGGTTGTTTTTCCTCATGGGTCATTTGGTTCATGGTCCACCCCAGTAGTCACAGGTTTAATCTGTTACTGTCAACAGCATTTATCCTCGTATAAATACAAATTTAATTGTTATACTCTTGTCCAATGAGAAAGGTCAGAGGTCAGAGAGGTCAAAGCTGGTCCTTGACTCCCTTTCCTTTTGTTTCTGAAACTTGTTTCAAAGCCAGCAAGTTTGTTTTATTAGCAGATCAATAACGTATTATAGCTAGCTTAATAGGCCATAATATAACCCTCTTTCATGAGTCTAGCGTAGACGGTTGCTTATGTAAGCAGACTGTTGTACTGTAAGCAGGTTTATTGTGCTCAGCTAGGTCAATCAATGGTTGGAATAATAGATCTGTCTGATTACACGGTAAACAGACCTGGAACTGACTCACAGGAGCCCTTTACATGGCAAACAGTGCCCTCTTCTGGAGACATGTGGTACTACTGTGCACACTGATTTGTCTAGGAAGAGATAGGGGGGAGGGGAGGAGGAGAAGACGACGGAGAAGAGAGAGAGAGAGAGAGAAAGAAAGAGAGAAAGAAAGAAAGAAAGAGAGAAAGAAAGAAAGAAAGAAAGAAAGAAAGAAAGAAAGAAAGAAAGAAAGAAAGAAAGAAAGAAAGAAAGAAAGAAAGAAAGAAAGAAAGAAAGAAAGAAAGAAAGAAAGAAATAGAGCGAGAGGAGGAGGTGCTGTACCTCCAGAGCAAGGCATTCAGTTGAGAGAGAGAGAGAGGGGGGGGGGTGGAGGCGGAGGAAGAGGAGCTGTACCTCCTGGTTCTCCTGCTCGGTTGCGTCTGCGTCTCAGGATGACCTCCAGCTCGCTGTCCTTCTTCCCCAGAGGGGGAGGAGCCGGGGCGGGGGGTGCCGGGGCGGCCGCCTGCTCCTGGGACCCACGGCTGGGGCTCCTCTTCACCGTCTCCTGGAGGGGGATCCACCAACAGGACTTTAGCTACACCGTTTACGTTCCCACATGTAGTGCCATCGAATGGCGCTTGTCTGCTCGTCACAGACATACAGACCTTCAATCACGTAAAAAGTAATCTGACAGACCTACACAGACCAACAGACATACAGATATGCACAGACAGATAAGAAGAGAGCCAGCCAGCCAAGTGAGATAGTGTTGAATGAGTTACCAGAATGCCCATCAGTTCTTCCATGGCGCTCTCCTGGGGTTTGGCTCCTAGGGCACTCTCCTCAGACACCAGAGGCTGCTGGGAAAATACAGACATGAAGAGGGTCAGACCAAAGCTTTCATCTCCCCTCAGCCTCATAACCTTGACCACATCAGTAATATTGGTCTTTGTCACTAGTGTGTGTGTTTGCATGCGTGCGTGTGTTTGTGTGGTTATGTGTGTGTGTGTGTGTGTGTGCGTGTGTGTGTGTGTGGTTACAAACAGTGTGTTAGTGTGTGTGTGTGTTTGTGTGAGAGAGAGAGATAGAATGAGTTGGGTTTCCTATAGTCACAGGAAGTGACATGCGATACCCAGTGAGGTCACTCATGCAATCACGATTGTAGTGGTGATGAATGTAGACGTTCATTTACTCACTTTTACTGCCGCCCTCTGATGAAGAGAAGAATAGAGTAGAAAAATAAGGCCTTCTGTCCTACGCACACACCTCTAGAATAATATAATCTCTAATCTAATATAATTTTTTACACAGCTTGCATTTTGTGCTTTGGAAAAAGAACAGAAAGTGCTTGAAAATAATAACTTAATAATCGAATAAAAGAAAAAAAACCGAAGAAATACGGTAATCTTTTTTCAAATAATGCCATCTGCCTAGACAAACGCAAACGTTTTAGAAAAACAGACACATCACTTGCTGAGTCCCAGACGGGACAGATTTGAACTGAAAAAAAAGTGATCTTGGGGTTCATTTACTCTCTTAGAGTGATATAGCTACAAAGATACTCAAAAAATGTGGAAGAAATCGACAGGAAGAGAGGCCTGCTGTTACGGTGAATGGAACCCTCTGACGCCCCATGACCTCTCACCTTGCTGTCCTTGGATTTGACGGGCCGTAGCACCACGCCGTGTTTGATCCTCTCCATCATCTCGTTCACGGCCTTCGACTTCACGTCCTCACCGCCCGCAACAGCTATATACATCGGCACATTGCATTACATAACTCATTACCTTACAAATGACGATGACATCAGAGTCACGTTCCATACCCTCCACAGTTACACAGACTGGGACGTAACATTAGAAATTATATTAGCCATTGCATTACATCACACTGCGTCTTCGCTTTGTCTTTATTCTATTTTTTTAACATGTATACACAAACGATATTTCATATCGTTTGTGTAGATAGCATGGCATGAAAAAGATTGTTTACGTTAGCATTTAGCTTCTACTGGAAGTACAGATATGCAAGAAGCAACTAGCCTCTAGCCATATAAACGGGGGTCTCCACACACAAATCATCATATTTCCAATCGATTAATCAATTGAGCGCCAGTGAAACAAGAAATGAAAACCATAACCGTTTAAGCTTAGCATTGTGTTTCTAGGTTAAATATTAATATTGTTAGGCTAACAATTAATATTGTTAGAAATGGTCAGTCACTACATAATGGATACTCACTACATGTACTACATAATGGTTACTCACTACATATCACATAACACATTCGCACTTGTCGAGATGGCCAAGAACATGTTATCCACCATGTGTTCTGATGATCTTAACCTACCCGGAGTCTCTTCAGCCTTCTGAGATCCCTTGGTATTTTTTGAACCTTTCCTCATGATTGCTATCAGAGAGCTGTGAGTGAGGCAGATAGACAGAGAGAGAGAGAACCCACACAGAGAGAACATGAGAGAAAGAGAGAGAGAGAGTGAGAGAGAGAGTGAGATTGAGAGAGAGAGAGAGAGAGAGAGAGAGAGAGAGAGAGAGAGAGAGAGAGAGAGAGAGAGAGAGAGAGAGAGAGAGAGAGAGAGAGAGGGGGGTAAAGACAGACATACAAACAGAGAGACGGAGAGAAAAAGAGGGACATAAATAGAGAGTGAAAGAGAGTGAGAGGGAGAGAAAGAGAGAGCGATACAGACAGAAACAGAGTTAATTCTGGCACCACATTTGATGTATACATCATATCCACAACACATACGATTTCAGATTTAAATTCAGAAAGACATATATGGCCACACGTCAAATAATTTAATTACTGGTAATATTTTATGCCCCAACTTGGGGTTGTTCACAATGATTGTGCTAAATACTGTAGATTACATGTATTTCTGTCTCCTCACCTGAGGGGGTTGCAGCGGGAGGGGGGAGGGGGTGGGGGAGGGGGCGGGGGCGGTGGAGGGGGAGGAGGGGGTGGGGGCGGGGGAGCCGGGGGAGGGGCGACCCCAGGTGGCGGGGGCGGGGCCCCGTCGCCGGTTGCCACGGTAGCAGAGGAGGAGCCGTCTGTCTTCTGGGCCTCCTGCAGCTCCAGTACTGGATAGAGGAGGAGGAGGAGCGGATTTGATTGGCCAATGAGGGGGTGGGGGGGTTACTGCCACCGATTCTTCATCCAATAAGATGGGGGTTTCCCCAAGGGGCCAAGCAAGGCACCAACAATCACGCTATTGCCGGTTTAATTACCATTGAGGAGTCCCAGCTGAAACCCCGTTAGCTTACTTAGTAATAAAAATAGGAAATGCAATTCAGCTACCCCTCTTGGCCCAATCGTAACGGCTGTATTACATATTCCTTGATTTCGACCAATAGGATCAGAGTGCTCACCAGTGCACCAATGAGAGCGGGGGTAATGGAATGGAGGACAGCAGATAAAACAGGGAGCGGCATTTGTTAAAGAAATGAATAATAACACATGCCACATTCTAAAATTAACATATGGTAACATAGAAAATCTTCTATCCCTTGTTGCTATAATGTTCATTTAAAGCAGTTGGCTTATTTGATAACTTGTTTTGCATTTTTTAGGTTGCATCTTAATGGTTGAATGCATTTATTGTCAGTCGCTTTGGAAATGGCTTTGGAAGTTTCTGCTAAGTAAAGAACCAGCAGATATAACAGGGACTGGCATTTCTGGGCTGCAATTGTTAAAGGAATTAATAATAAAATATGCCACATTCTAAGATTAGCTTATGCTGAAAATAGAAAATCTTTAACCCTAGTTTCTATAATGTTTACTTCAAGCAGTCGGCTTATTTGACAACTTGGAAGGGAATGGAAGGCACTACAATGTTCGTTAACATCAAGTTGTTTCATGATTACTGATGTGTCATTTCATCGCTCACAATTTATAACTCTCTTGCTTATCCGAACTGGGAGAAATATACTAATTTTCTTTCTCTCCTCATACCATAAGGAAATTCAACACAAAAAGCTTTATCAGCGTGGGGAAGGTAAATGTACTTAATAAAATACAAATCCAATATATACGAACTTAGAAATATATCACTTTCTCCATTATATATAGATGATGCTCTATATCTCTACGTCTATACCGATATGTATGCTCTCAGGAGTATACATGTGTGTACATTAGATATAGGCCATAAATGTAGGTCAACTGTTCACATGACAGGATCTCAGCACAATAAGAGAGAGAGAGAGAGAGAGAGAGGGGGAGAGAGAGCGAGAGCGAGAGCGAGAGAGAGAGAGAGAGAGAGAGAGAGATGATGTGTGCTATCTTGAGATGGTAACAGCTAATGTTGGGATGTAATGTGTTCCATGATGATCTGGGAGGCCAGGGAGGCGGTGAGCAGCCTACCTCACCCTCGTTTCAGCTCCAGGGTGGGCCTGAGTTTTTTGCGTAGTACAGAGGAGGGGGGGGGGGGGGGGGGGGGCCGGGGCTGACAGAGAAGTCACCCAGTACTGTCAGGTTTGTCCGGGGTGCCAGCGCACTGCTCCGAGACCCTCGGCCCGAAGTCCTCTGATCCCGATGCCCATTATTGAGGCACCCTTCGAGCGGCTGGCGCTAGACATTGTGGGACCTCTCCCAAGGCCAGACGGGGCCATCGGTACATCTTGGTCATGGTGGACTGTGCCACCCGCTACCCTGAAGCCCTGCCCCTCCGCTCCGCCCCCGCTGAGGCAGTAGCTAGGGAGGCCACGGAGACCGGTTGGCAGAACTGGGACCTGGCCCATCCCCATGTAACAACGACCACCGCCAAGGACACCAAAGCCAGGGTGACGAGGTGGTTCCTGGCCTTGCAGGACTACAGGTTCCAGGTGGACCAGCGGCCGGGGCGTGAACATGCCAAAGCCAACGCCCTGTCCCGCCACGACGCTTGTCTCTGGTAGGTCAGAGGTTGACCGAGGCCTCATCTGAGGATGGCAACCCATCTCCGGCGCGAGAGCCGGGTTCTCACGAGTTTCCATCCCGAGGGGAACGGGACAGGAGGGGGTAGCTTTCCCTGGATTATCACCGGGAGCCGCCCGGTGATAGTGAGTGTATGTTTGTCAGAGAGTGTATGTCCGACTGTGTTTGTGTGTGTGTGTGTGTTTGTGTATGTCCAAGCGTGTGTCTGTGTGTGTTCCTTGTATATCCGTGTCCCATGTATTAATTGTCCTACAACATCTGTATTTATGCGTGTGTGTTTGTCTGTGCTACTCCTCCCCTCTCACCTCTCTCCTCCAGCTCCTGGCTCCTCTTCTCTGCATGCTCCAGGCGTCCCTGCACCTCCTTCTTCTCCTGCTCCAGGCGGACCTCCACATCCTTCCTCTCCTCGTCCAGGAGGTCCACCTGCCTCCTCAGGCTCTCTAGTTCCCCCTGCAGGGCACTCTGCTGAAGCTCAGCCTCTAGTGCTTGCACCTGCAGCACATACAAAGAGACACACACACACACACACACACACACACACACACACACACACACACACACACACACACACACACACACACACACACACACACACACACAAAGTAATTTAGTTATGGGCTTCGGTTGTTTCGGTTCCATAATTAAGAGGCACATCTGTTTGAGACATATCTCAAACACAACCTGCATTTAGATTGGAGATCACGTTGGCGATGATAGTGTATTAATGAGGACGATGGACATGATGACGGCACCTTCTGCTGATGTTGCAGCCTCTCGTCCTCCAGCGTCTTCGTAACCGTGGCGATGTCCTCCAGGGCCTTGAGCAGCTGCATGCTGGGCTCCGCGTTCTGCATCAGGATCACACTCTGCCTGTTGGCCTCCTTCTGCTTCACCAGCATCTGGGGGGTGTGTGTGTGTGTGTGTGTGTGTGTGTGTGTGTGTGTGTGTGTGTGTGTGTGTGTGTGTGTGTGTGTGTGTGTGTGTGTGTGTGTGTGTGTGTGTGTGTGTGTGTGTGTGTGTGTGTGTGTGTGTGTGTGCGTGTGTGTGTATATGTGTTTTTGAAATGGGTAAGGAAGGTAAGAATGGAGGTAAACTCGTTATAATAATAATAATACATTTAATTTAGAGGCAAATATCTCATTCTCCAAATATCTACACCCAATCCAAGTGGCATTGCAACTTCTCCTGGTAAACTTTGATAGCACTATACGTGCATTTCATGAAACAAGGTTAAAAAGTATACAAATGGGGTGGTAAGAGGGAAGAGGAAAGGAGAGGTTCTTGAACACATATTGTAGTCTTTTATGGAAAGTTTTTCGATATCTTCTGTAGTCCATCAATGCTTACTGTTTCTATTCTGATTGCTGAAAAGACTATAACAGCAATGGGACTTTAACCACACACGTATCATTCAGCTTCGAACTGACAATTGTACTGGTTGCACAATACATAGAAACATACAGATAAACGTACATGCTAAAAAGTAATGCAGTAATGTGTAGACCTACACAACGTAGCAAGCTAATGTACAGGGAAATGTTTGTATTGCTTGGCCACAGTCCAGTCCCAGTCCAGTTGCCAAACTATTTGTGTTGGTGGAGCCAAATGAATGATTAAATAAACCATCAATTCATAATTTGTTGTTGCTTATTACTGTTAACTGATAAATGGCGCTTGTAGAAACGCAATATCACATCCAAGGTTTTTGCGTAATTGCGCAGTGGAGCACCTTCCAATTATCATTAGGGTCACACTCCATGCTATCATCACGCGGGTACGTCGTCTCACCTCGTGGGCGAAGGTCTCCGCCTCCACCCTGAGGCTCTGCTCCAGGTCCAGCTGGTCTCTGAGGCCCCCGTACTCCTGGGTCGCCATCATGGACACTACACACAAGAAGTAGTATGATCTAGCAAGCTCTATAGGGTGCCTTCAGGCAGACTGTGGGCATTGGGTAAACTCGGGTCTTTGGTGGGGCTGGGTATTAACTTGACTCCTGTTAGGGTTATTAAAAGGATTCCTTCCCCAAAAGATATTTAACAGGAATCTTGCGTTTCATCACAGCTAATGAGGAGAATGTTAAACACATTGCAATGGAGGACTGTGTATGGATATAAGATTATGTATGGGTGTTATGAAGCTGGGTTGAGGGACGCACCTCTGTTGAACCTCTTGATGGTTTTACTCTGCTGCTCGATAGTTTCCCGAAGCTCTTTCATCTCGGCCTGCCCTCTCTCCAACTGGACACACAATCATATTGCACAATTTCAAAGTCATAATATTCCAAAAAATCATGCGTTGATCAGATCATGAACCACCTTTTTGCGGTAATTATGACTTTAAGGCTCTGCTGATGCTTAGCCTTTTTCTACTTGGTTAAGGCTGCTCCTAGTGTTGTGAAGTGCTTACCTGTGCAGTGAGCTCCTCTATCTGTCTCTGCTGGTTGTGGATCTGACAGACTGATTCCTTCTTGTCCTCCAGAAGTGTGTTCACTGTCTCCCGAAGCTCTACAATGTACAACGTATAGAAATTTGTGAAATAATATTTTCTGAGGCACCTAAATGCTCTTATTTGAGGATGATCCTGTTTATATATTCTAATTTATCATATTTTTCATTCCCTAGATTTGACCTGCAGCAGGTTGTGTGGGTCACATGTTCAAACCTCTAATTATGATCTGTTGTTCATCGTGTGTTCAAGTCCCTGCCTTTGACCTACTGCTGTTCATGTGTTCCAGCCTTCACCTTTGACCTACTGCTGTTCATGTGTTCCAGTCCTCACCTTTGACCTACTGCTGTTCATGTGTTCCAGCCCTCACCTTTGACCTACTGCTGTTCATGTGTTCCAGCCCTCACCTTTGACCTGTTGCTGGTAGTGGGTGAATGAGTCTGGGCTGGTGTCAGAGGCGTCTGAAACCTCCTCCAGGGTGACGCTGGGCAGCATCTCGTCCATACTGGTCCGAGACGATAGGCTTAGATACTTCAACTTCCGGTTCTCACTGTTCAGCTGGAGGTCACAGAGGACATGATGTGAAGAGGCTATCATCATTGGGATTGCAAACAATTAGGCTATGAAAAAAAAAATAACCTGCCCCAATCATTTCTAGATTAGAGTATATTATGTGTGTGTGTGTGTGTGTGTGTGTGTGTGTGTGTGTGTGTGTGTGTGTGTGTGTGTGTGTGTGTGTGTGTGTGTGTGTGTGTGTGTGTGTGTGTGTGTGTGTGTGTGTGTGTGTGTGTGTGTGTGTGTGTGTGTGTGTGTGTGTGTGTGTGTGTGTCACCTTTGTGGCCAGGGCCTCTGCGTTCTCCCTACATGACTTCTCGATCTCCAGCTGAGTCTGCAGGACGTTCACCTCCTCGATCACCATCTGAGACACTACACACACACACACACACAGGCACGCGCACACACACACATACACACACACAGACGCACACACACGCACACATACACAAACACATTTCAGAGTTACTCTACTGCTCTGTAGGGTGACGCATCACCATCTACGGGGCCATCCCTTGATCCACTGGTTTCATTAATGTTTATGAAGGTCCTTGGGGGTTAGGTAGAATACATACTGCAGGCCTGTAAGGAAATGTGACGTTCTGTATTGATTGTGTGTAGAGCAAGGACTAAGAATAAGAGCGGCAAGAAACATAATAGGTTACTCTCCAATTGAGAGTTTCAAATAGAAAACAATTGACATCATCAGCAAACACACAAGTCATTCTTCACACCTCCTAATCATCCTTCACCTCCCAAATATAACATTTCCCATAATAACACCCTATCCATCAGACCACAGATCGAGGTAAGCCCTGTTGTGGTCAATGTAGCCATGGCAGCCACCTTGCTGCCCTTAGTGATTCAGAGACACAGCAGGGTAGCCAGTGCCCAATAATTGAGCCATGGTTACTGCCTGCCTTAATGCAAAAGCCACACAATTGTCTTGCCATTAATGTGTTTATGCCAGTGTAACCGTGTTATGCTAGACTCAATGCTGACACATATTGCAAAAAATGTGGTTAACCCAACAGTGAACTAGCTTCTGTTTACCTTCTCAAGGTTTGGGGAGCTCTGAAGAGGGCTTGTAACTGTGATGATTACCATACAAATAAAGTTGTTTTGAAGTCTGGTGACACATGACGAGCAGGCATCCGTGCTGGCGGATAGTAACACCTGACACTTAGACTGGTTACTGCAGGAGAGTCATTGTCTCATTTTTTGGTAATATTGCCTTACACACAACCCGACGTGCACGCACGAAAACAAAGCATGCCAGTGCTGCGTTGCGCTGCATTCATAATGCATGGATGGAGCAGCTTGTAATCTGAAGCTAGTGCCATCGAAACCTCCAGCCCACTGTCATCATTTTAATATCCATACAAAAAAAACATTTTTCTTTCATGAATAGATATCACACAAAGTTTAATTAAATCACTTAAATCGACTTGTTCTTGTTCAGAACCATTCTACATCCAGGCTTCCGTAATGGTTAATGAGTGTAAAACCGAAAGCGTGGGAACAACAGCCTGGTTGTGTTTAATCTGGGGTGCAAAGCGGCTGTTTGACAGACTGATACTGCGGCTTAAGGACCTGCGCTAAGGGAGCCTTCTAAGTAGCGGACAATTCAAGGCTTGCTTAATAAGACACAAGACAGCTCCCTGAAGAGAAGCTATAGCCACGCTCGATTCTAGAATGCCGACCAGCGGAGGACCAGAATCTGCAGCCACATGTGGGAAAAAGCTTTAAGTGTAGAGTGTGTTTAAGTGTTAAGAGTGTTTAAGATGCTGTTAGCCTAGTGCCCTTTCTAACAAGGCATGCATCTTCAGCCCCACCATCAAATATTCACACAGGAAACATACACTCTGGGAGTGGAGGGAATGAGAAGAGATGAGGGGGGAAGAGGAGAGGAGGGGTGGAGAGACGAGGAGATTTGGGTTGACGAGAAGTGTGTAGAGGAAAGGAGAGAGGACAGCAGAGGAGGAGGTGGGGGGGGGGTGAGGAGAGTACAGAGAAGAGGGGGAAACAAGGAGAGGGGAAGAGAGAAGGGAGCAGAGAGAGGAAGGGAGCAGAGAGAGGAGATATATGAGAGGATCATGCGTGGGGAGGAGAAGGGAAAAGAGATCAAACTAAGATGCTGGTAAGATGAAGGGCGGCAAGAGAGACTCGAGAAGGAGAGCTGTAATCCATTTTTCATCCATGAGTGAATGTTTAATGGTTAGATGGAGGACTTTGTGGAGTGATTCAGTGTTAAAATGTTGACCGGCGGGGCTCTCATATGGCTCTCTGAGCCGCTGTTAACAGGCCTTTGCACTCCACATCATTCCGCCTGCCCACACATACTACCGCCAGCACGCAGGTCAGAGGGTCAGCCTGCATGCACCAGGTGGACTCTGGGCCCGAGAGACTTGTTCAAGAGCTCAATGATACTTCTGGGTCTAAAAGCCGCTGTAGGTACAACGTGGGTCTCTACCCTGTTGTAGCTTGCATTATATGGTTCTGCGTCAGTGATTCTTAGTAAAGTCCAGAAAATCACCCAAAGTCACGAAGTGGACTTATGTGAAGATACTTTGTGGTACCAATATAAAAATATATTTAAAGCTCATCAAGCTCATTCAATATCGAATCTCGTAGTATCTATATTGTGTCTATACCCAATGGAGTCCAGGGGGATTGCAACTGTGGATGTGATTATACAGGGAACGTTACAAGGTAAATAATTGGCTTTGTTCTTGATATTTGAATTTTCTGGATTTACATTACTGTCTACACCAGCAGTTTCACCTGCCAAATAACCACATGCAAACGCACAGTCTCTCCCTGTTCAGAATTAATCCAGATCTTTTGGGAGAATGATGTATAAAAACCCACTGACCATGCATGTGGATTAGCCCGTGGCTATGATCCCCCTTACGCCAAACACACTCACGGTCCAATCAGAAGCGTTCAATCACTTACGCCCGCATCAGGTTCTGTTCTCATTAAACTGTCGAGGGTCAAAACGGTTGAAGCGGTCACTAGCTGGTAGCATGTAGTGTTGCTGGCGGATTTGACGTTAATTGAAGGCTCTTTCTATGAGGTGTTTAGCTAAGAGGAATCCCTGAGCTGACGCTTCAAGCATGGATGTATAACAACAGGGGAAGGCATGGCACTCAAACTAATAACCATCCGCCTAGCTGTAGGCACTAGTTTAGTTCAATATCTAGCCCAGACCAGACGAAATATGTGATACTGGATACGTGAAGGTCGGCCATTAAAATAAAGTGGTTTGCTTGCAGATGCACACCGTTAAAGTGGGGCTTTAGATTGTTTTATATATGGCAGCAGCTTTACAATACGGTAAACATAAGTGAGTGTTTGCGCACGTTTGTGTGTGTGTGTGTGTGTGTGTGTGTGTGTGTGTGTGTGTGTGTGTGTGTGTGTGTGTGTGTGTGTGTGTGTGTGTGTGTGTGTGTGTGTGTGTGTGTGTGTGTGTGTGTGTGTGTGTGTGTGTGTGTAGTAGCTGCAATAAAGAGGCCACTTTCTTGAGGCTATTATAACTAAGGCTTTTCCTTCAGGAGCGCATCCCCAAGGGTAACAGGAGCTTGGGGAGGACTAAGAGTAACTAGTATGTAGGTTATCGAAATTGTCCCGATTCATGTAGCCTCATTCGAGAACCTAAACTCTCCTGTTCAAGCTGTATTAATATTATCCATGACTGGAATGGTGTGTTAGTGGTGTGATGATGGCACTTTATTGGATATAGCACATGGATATATACAGTAAGTATAATTAATTTATGCACTAGCACCTTAAAAATGTATGTTTGCAAAGTGTCTTACATTGACAAGCATAACTGACAGGGATAACAAAAGAAAATGGCAGATGCATTCTGGGATTCTGAGTCTTTCATACTGCGAGTGTGTGAGCATGACTCTGTAGCTATCTCTGTAGATTACAACAGGCCTACATAGACGGATGTAATGCAATGACAGGGCAGAGCAGGAGCTAAACCAAGCTAACCCAGCATCATCTCAGCGCAGCCTCCAAGCAGGTACATAAGTAGGTCAGCCTGACTCAGCGTTTTCATGCCACGACCTCATTTGTTCATTGACTCATTGTCTCAATAAAAACATTCTAATATTTGGGGATCTGGTTCAGGGATCAAGGTCATTTCCTTGTGAATGATTGGCTAAATGGTTGTTTTTGTATCCGTTTAAAACAATTACTATTGACTATAAGGTATATTGAGTAGGTGACGAGTTAGATTGAGAGCGAAGCTAGCGTCAACATCGCTTTCCTTTTCTGTCACCCAGAAAAACATTGTTTCACATCGAGTCATATCATATTATGTATTAAGTGCCTAATTGCCATATTAACATTAAGGCAATAATGTGTTATTTGGTTGTTCCACCTAGTCCTTACAATGAAAGACATCAGATGATTGCGTCTTTTCAAACGCAAATCAGGTTGAAGTCAAATTTCTCTGCCATTCAGAGGAGCACAAAATAAGTCCCTCAAATAACATGGAGGAAGTCCGGAAATGAATGCACGTGCTTGAAGTCCATGATTACCAGTGCATAATGAACCCGGAGCCGGCTCCACCTCTCTGACTCCGCTGCTGAATAATTGACGTCTGGCGGAGACGTTAATAATTCAACGGAATAATATGACGTCCCCCAAAGGCCCCGGGGGAAATGGAGTGACTGAATGAGGGAGGATGAATAGAAGAATGGGACGTAAGAGTGCGACGGCACAGAGGGGTGGTTGCTGCCGAGGAGGAAGGGAACCAAAGGATTGCTGTTTCTTTCTTTTTTTTCTCGCTGACTCAAGCCCTCAAGGGGAGTGACTGGCGTTTCATCCTACTGGTCCGCAGCGAGTCACTTGAACGGCCGTGTTCCTCCTCTAACCACCACAACAAGAACTGAGCGGGCCTGTCGCTCTTATAAGAAGCACCAAATCCAAAGCGCAGTTGTATTCACCCTCATCATAATAATCCAATGACTTTGGTTAAATTTAAAACCTAATAGTAAGGATATCACATGAACTGAGGCAGATTAATTACGTGTGAAGTCAGCAATACAGTATCATATACCCACTGTTCATCCTTCATCTTAACCTACAAAATGTCATAATTCCCTTTCATCCAAAGCAGTTTACGGTAAATTTAGAACCATGCATAAGGAGCAGGTCTAGGATGTGCAGACACTGATGTGGATTGAACCCATGGGGCTGGCAGCTGAACACCCTCAGCCATGAGACTATCCAGTCTACCACATCTTCCACTTCTTCTTAGAAAGTCGATCATGAAACCGATTCAACTTTAATTCAGTCATTTTAAAACAGTTTTCTCTGAAGACACAGCAGATAATTGTCTGGAGTAACTGCAGGAAGCTGGAACTTGACACACAGCTTGGCTACCCCGGTAAAAACAACTGGCACTAGAGTTAAGATCATGACAGCACTTACGACGGATCTTCTTTGATCACACAAACGCACGCATTCAGGTGCTTGATGCCCTTATCGCCTCCTGGCTCCTTAATCTCGTATCTAAAATTCAGCTGTAAGTCCCTTCTGATAACAGCGTCTGCTAAATGACAGAATAGTTCAAATCCGAGAAAGACCCAGTATAGGTACAGCGTTGTCTTACCTTGAAGGATAGTCATGGCAGCACTGGAAGCTTTACCACTGGCCCGTGTGTCACCCAGATCAATAGTTAATAGTGCAGGTCAAATCATCTAACACTTCCTCAACCACCCCTGGTTGCTAGGTGGAAAGAGACTCACACATGCCAAAACACAAATGGGAGGCTACGGTTGGCTCTGTGCCTATGAGGGGGGTTTGGGAGGGGAGGGGTCGTCATGGAAACTGAGAAGCTCCTTCTAAATGTAACCATTCACAGGGCCACGAGCTGACAAACAGAGAGGTGTGGGAACAGGTGCAAGGCTGGAGAGAGGTGTGTGAGCTTGTGTGTTCGTGTGTGTGTGTGTGTGTGTGTGTGTGTGTGTGTGTGTGTGTGTGTGTGTGTATGCAAATCCCCCACCACCTGCAATCCTTGTTGTCCTTAAGGTTAGCACCTTTACGCTGAAGTTTTATGATCATTACATGAACTTTGCAGATTTCATTGGTCCAATAGTGACATTGTCTAACCAATGAATGAATGATGTTGGGGACTAAGTTAGAGCGATCAGGGTTGTATCAAACGGCTTGCATGGAGGATGACTCCTATCATCCAAAGAAAAGGAGCAACTCACCTCTCTTTATGTGTTTGAGCTGTCTCTCCGCCTCGTCCCTCTCCTCCACCAGTCTGCTGCACTGCTGGCACACAACATCAGACAGGTGAGTCTCGTGCTAGGGCCCACCTATGAGGGCAGGTTACTGCAGCACGCAGAGTTCAGAGACCGGTGCATGATTTGTAGTTTAATGCATTTCCCTAGACAACTGTGGTAAGCAGTTTGCTAAATTATGTTGTTATTACATCTTAATTAGAACTTAATTAAAATGGTAAAATAAAGATACAACACTTTTAGGCCTATGAGAAAACTAAGAGAGTGCATTGCCAAAAGGTGTTCCATCACTTATTAAATTAAAATTTACATTTATAGGGCATAGTGTGAACAAACTGTAAATGACTTATACATAGCATTCACTTTGTTCATTGAACCTGGAATGGTTGATTGACAAACTCTTCTATTAAACATGTGTACTAGCTGTGTCGATAGGTGATTTAAGATTACATTGAATTAGTTGTATTTGCATGTTCTACATATTCACCATTCACTGTTTGCATACGTTATCATCTAATATTCTTGGATGATACAACACTAATTGTAAACTAATTCTAATTCAACATATTCTGTCTAATAGTGCGTTTTTGTCAAGGGGTCTTTCACACAAGCTTTAGTCACACACCTGCTTCACCCCCTACCCCAAAACGGTCACATTAGATCAATATCTGACAGGAGGGGGGTTGTGTGTGTGTGTGTGTGTGTGTGTGTGTGTGTGTGTGTGTGTGTGTGTGTGTGTGTGTGTGTGTGTGTGTGTGTGTGTGTGTGTGTGTGTGTGTGTTCAGATTGACTCATCACCTCCCCAGCTGAGGTCAGAGCCAAACCCTACTGGATGGGTTTAAATCCCGCTGGTGCCTTGTCTTCACTTTGTGCAGCGGGCTTGGTTCTACGCAAAATAACTGAATATGTAATTAGCTATTGTAATCTAGAGGGAATCTGTACCACGTTTAAAACCATCAAAAAGGTCAATAATGGGGGGGGGGGGTGAGGTTCTATTTTCTTTCCACCCCTTTCTCGAATGCATAATTCCTTTGATATATTTTGACTGAATGAAGACAGGAGAATCTCGCGTCAAGCAACATTCAAGCAAACCCTTGCGTTCACCATCCTCCATTGTCCATCACAAACCCCATTTTGGAAATGAGGAATAAAGAACTTGTAAATCTGAACCCAATTATTATGTCCGATGCAATCTCAGTTTCGTTGGAAACGGCGAGGGTAGCAATACATTTTGGGAGGGGTCCATCCATCTCTCCATCTTCTCACCGGCTGGCAAAAGAGGTTGATTTTGAATCTAGGCCTAAATTATCCTCCCGTAAGCCTAGCTAACACCGATGTAGACTATCTATCGGCACATGTTTAATAACATTTTGTGACAATCACAGCAGAGGGAGCTAAATGCTATCTCTAGGCATCTCGGCGCTCACCTCGTTCTCCATCTGGGGGTCTCCGTTCTGCTCGCAGTGCTCCATCTGTCTACCGGCGGAATATATTAGCTTACTCTACTAAAAAGATTAACCCAAAATTCAGGTCTGAGCGCAAAAACCAGCAGTATTATCCAAGTGACATGATTTGGTGTTAAGCTTAAAATGTGGTTACATATTTAACACATGGGCTGGTGATGTAGCAGATGCCCGCCGGCGGAGAGAATACAGGGTCCTCCTCCTTCAGTGCACAGCATCATCATCGTCTGGCTCCCCAAGTACCCGCCCCCCTCCTCTCGGCCCAATTCAGCTTTTATTGCGCATCTCTGAGACCAGCCCGAGAGCTGGGACTGGAGAGCAGCCAGCAGGTATGGTGGAAAACGAATAAAAAAATAAAACACATTTGGCGCCAGGCCAGAAAATGAAGGGTAATTAGGCCTACATTGAAGTTTCCAAATCGAAATTGTCCAAACGTTCAGTTACAATTGTGAGATGATACCAGATTAATAATTAACTAGCCTGCAGCTCCAAGAAAAAAAATTTCTCCGAATAAATAAAATAATGGTTTTCTATAACATCTTACGTTGACACATTGCCATCATTTACACCAGATAAAAAGGTGGAAAGCGTGAACAAACCTTACCCGTTCATTTGCCTTGATCGCCATCTAGGGGTCCGTAAACATTTCAGGCTGTACTCAGAGCATTCCAGTGTTAATGACACCCACACAAAAACATAGGCGCAGTGCTTTTCCTTCATCTCACTAGCCAACGTCTCTTTCTTAAAATACGCATAGTGGCTACCTTTGGTATCAGAAAAAAATCATTGTTCTGTAAAAGCAGTTTAAAAAAAGACACATTTTTTCACTGACTCACTGTACATAGAAAAAGTATTAATTTGAGCAGGATAAAAGCAGCTGTCAGAGAAAAAACGCAGAACAGTCTTTTCATGGTCTGAAACACTCTCCACAATGTCAAAATATGGACAAGATCAAGACTATTTCATAAACAAATTTATTGACAGTGTTTTTCTTACACTTGGACTGGAGTGCCCTTCATTTTGACGTTCCAATTATTCAGGGTGAAATTAATAGTGAAAAACAAAAAATGCAAGTAAAACCATGATTTGGTTATTATTGGTAGTGCAGGTTCCTTTTACGGTTCAGGATTTCAGCTGGTGGAGAGTACACGTGCCAAAACCACATCAAAAGCATCCAAACCGGGTTGTTAAAAAAAAGAAAAAATCTAAAAGAGTCATTAAGTGGCAGCGACTTATGCTTTCAGACAACATCCCAATAAGAGAAACCAAACCCAAAAAACAATCAAGATGCAAACCCAAAAAAAGATGGTGTCACCGGTCATGTGGAGGCCGACAGCTCTGTTCATCTAATCAAGCTTCTCACTGACTCCCATTCTCTCAGACCAGAAGTGAGCATGACCTGCTCTCAGCGCAGTGCTGCAACAATATAAACATTTGTACAATTTTCACAAAAGACCATCACATTAAAAGCGTTGAATCTGATGTCGGCAAAGAGTTCAAATTCACAAATTAAACCTCTCTGAAAAGGCCCCACTCTTCCCCTTGCTCTCCTTTAGTAGAATCGCTTGTTTCTTTCTTGTCTCTTTTGGAAAACTACAGCTCCCACCACAGCACAGACTACAATTCCCAGCAGGGAGCACAGAAGAAGCAGGAAGACTTTCCAGCCTGTGAGAGCCGTGCCTCGGAAGTTTCCGGTGGGATCGTCGATGTTGTCTATGAACGAGAGAGGGACAACCCCCATGGATGGTTAAATGTTCCTTTATGGTAAATGAGAAATTGTCTTGAGGCATTCAATAAATGCTATGATAAGACAATATAACGATAACAATCTAACACTTAAATGGCACTTTGAAAATAGAGTCTCATTAATGAAGCATTTTTAGATAAATTAAATGGGCATTGGATGTGAATAAGGCTTCTGATCATTTTCCAAAAAGGAAAGTTGTTAACGTCCAAATGTTCACACTTAAAATAGTAGAGTATCTCTACACTGCAGCATAACACAGAAACAGCACCATCTCAAGTGAGTCAAGGGTAATTGCATTGGATTAGGGTTAGAAACAGGGGGAGGAAAATAACATAAGATATCGCAATCTGCAAATTACAAGTGACCTCACCTAGCAATAAGGTCCTTTAATCAATCAGCTGGACATTTATTATTTGTTGTAATATATTGTAATATTCTTTTTAGGGCTAGGCAAAGATTAAAAGTTTTAATTGCATACTGAGTTAACTTGCGATTAATCACTTATAAAATAAGTGAAATTAAATGAGATTATTAAATGGAATGACACATTATCATTCATACCAGATGTACTTAATAAGCATAAACTAGACCAAGTGATCTTGAGGGAGCTTTATTGACTCACTCAGTGTGGGTTGAATATGATCTTACGGAACACTACAGATTTGGGAGTTGTAAACAGGCTGTGACTGTCACTTACTGCAAGTGTAATTCAAAGTAAAGTAAGTGGAACTAAAAACAGAAATGATTTCTGATATGATTGTTGACATTCTGTGGGCAAAACCTTTCAAAATTAAAGTAAAAAGTAAAGAGAATGTGTGTTAAAGCGTCAATTTGAATTAATCGCGTTAAAATAAGATTGCGTTAACGCGCAATTAACGCGTTAACTTACCCAGCCCTAATTGTTTATATTTTGTTTGTTGAAAGAGAAGGACCTAAGGTATCGAACCTGCGGGAGCTGCGAGGCGTACTGCCAACGTGGCTCGAGCACTGGCAAGTTAGATCACCAGGCACAGGAGAGCGAGGTGATGAATGGAGAGGAGGATGGATAGTGAGGACAGTCTCCTACCTTTGGGGGACTTGAGCAGGTTGACGCTGGGCTCGATCTTGGTCCAGTCCTGGCTCTCTTCCTCGGCCGTGTGCTCCACCATCAGCTGGTACATCTTCATGGAGATGATGTCGTGGTTGTCTGAAAACACCAAGGTAAATGATTCCCTTTGAACGAGAAGCTCTGATGGGGGTGCTTCTGGATTTAAGGTGCATTGTGGGAAATGTAGGAAAACAACTATGAAGGAATACAACTGGAATACAAAGGAAATTAAATAAATAATAAGCAGTTAAAAGATGGACATGATAAAATATTAAAGTTTGTTTGAAGTATGGCCACTTCCTCCTCATTCACAGCCAGCTGGTTGTTTCCCCTCAGAGATGAATAAAGTACCTATTCATTCATCCATCCATCGATCCATCCCTCACTCTGGTACTCTGAACCTACCGGACAGGTCTCCCGTGGCAGCCGACGCTCCGAAGTAATAGCCGGTGGGCAGACTGACTCCTCCGATGTCGATGCACTCCTTCCACTCGTTCTTATCCTCCACATCCACCATGACCTGCTCAGCAGAACAGGGTTTAGGGTTCAAATTAGACTTAATAAAAGTAACAAATAAATGACATGCGATGGGACGATGTTACCCAAACATTTCTTTCAATAACTTTATTCGCCATCAGGGAGTCGAACAACTAACAGTGTTGATGCCGTTCTCTACCAGTTGAGTTAAGAAGGACCTGCACTGCATCTGTAACTGAGCCCCGCACTCAAACTGTACTTTGTTGATATGTGCTCTAGTGATGAACAGCAGAACAACACCCGTCATCAGACTATTATGCACTGCCACCAATTATTGAAAATAATTACATTATATATATCTTTCTGATACCTATTGCGAAAAGTCACTCTGGTCTAGCCTCCGAACCAGACGAATATGTGAGCTAATTCTAGATTTGCTCTGATCATCAACATCATCAAATATGGGGACAACAACCAAGATGGCTGGAGCTGTTCTGGAAAGGTCTGTTGTATACGCTATCGAAACAGCATTCAATAACTGGACGGTACATTTTCTATCAGAGAAAAACAAATTAAATCTTTGGTTGATAAGAAAGAAGCGATTGCCGTTCTTCCGTCAAGATCTTTCGTTCCCCAAGAGCGAGGGCACACGCTTCTTTGCGCACTAATGTTTTGAGGCTCTTGTAATTGGGAGCATGTACGGACTGCAGTTTTTGATCTGATTGTTCTCAGATTCAGTTGTAAGTGATTTTGATGATTAAACAACTGATCCATGTAAAGCTGTGTGTGTTCAGGAGGTGCTCGATCAGAGTGATGAGGGCGACTCACCGTGAGCCGGCCCTTGGAGTAGCGAATGGCCAGATAGGTTTCATGGTCTTTGTTCCTGATCTCAGCAGGGCAGCCTCCCAGCTCCGCAGAGCGCCCATCTTTGCCGTGGTCGTAGCCCACGCTACCGTTGCTCACCATGGCCGAGATGTAGGGGAAGGTCCGCTGGCGCCCCCCAGAGGACAGACGGAAAACAACAAAGCAAGTGTTAGTGCACAGGTTTTACTGCATGGAAGAGAATAAAAGGTACAGGAAGAGGAATGCATCACAATTGCATTTTAATGGACGTAACTTCTCATGTTTAAAAAACATTCAACCAAGGACAGGACAACAAATACTCTTATAGCATAAAGAGTTGTATCTAAGTTTTGAAAATATGGTGCAAAATATGGTCCACCACAGACATGGCCACGCCCTGAATTGTTGTGGCAAATCATAAGCAACTCTCTAAAGAAAGTAGCCAATCAGATTCCACATCAAAACACCCCAACTGAAGAGGTCCCAATGCAGATTGAGAGACAACTCACATCCGTCGAGTCATCGTTAGAATAAGTGTCTATAAACACGGCCAGCCCGTGGAACACTGCATTGTGGGAAAAGATGGGGCCTGCAAAGAGAAGGTCAGGGGTCAGAGGTCAGGCCAACCCCCCTGCACACTTACATCCATCCCATGGAGGTCATTGCGGAAGGTATCCAAAAAAATAGCCAGGCCAACAAAATGGTCCTGGTTCCCAAACACAGGGCCTAGGATGAAGGCAGAGATGGAGTGAGAGTGAGCAGAGACTTTTGGAGCAGAGCTGCTGAGATGTTGAGCCAGAATCATACTTCTGTGATTCAAAACAACCTTCAACTCGGGAAAATAACAATCAAGAGACCCAGTGTACCGAGGGCAGCTATTAGAAACAGAAGTATAGTGGAGACTTGACACTCCAAGGTGGAGCCGGGGATGAGGTTTCAGGCCGAACAACCCTCCACAATGAGCACACAAAATAACATGATGAATTAAAACAAAAAGACATGGTAGTTGTCAAGCTGCGTCAATGAGCGTTGTGAAAATGTACCATTTCTTCCTCTGGGTGAAAACATATGGTCGCATTTGCATCACTACTAAAGTAATTTCCCAATTTAGGGGAAGTTCTTTGATCCTGTAAGTCACTTCCATGCATAGAGGCTTACATTGATTTCAGATAAATGTCATTGAGAAGCGGGTAGGGTAGGTGTCCTAATAATTATACCTGGGTGCAGTCTCTCCTTAGTATACCAGATGGCGATACCATCACCATGGAGATTCTTCTTTCCCGACCCGTGGATCTTGTACTGTACATGCATCTCCCAGTCCTTCAGATGAACCGGCTAGAAACAGGAGGAGAAACCTGTTTTTATCAACACTGCTGATCAACAAAAAAAACAACACATAAAAACAGCCAATACACTCCTGATACCGGCATACACCGAATGATGAATTAATATATACATAAATATATAGACCTAGCTTGTATAAATCTGATTATAATGACACACAATGTTAAGCATACTTCTACAATTGTCATCGCTTTAAACTATTTTGGTGCGTTGTATGTTGTTTACTGTATGTTTTGTATGCTAACGCTTTATTGGCAAGGTCTCAAAGTAAAAAGAGATGTTTCATCTCAATGAGACCAACAAATGAAATAGCTGAATTTGTAAAGTGAATACGCTGCTGGTTGATCTATAATTCTCTCACCACAGTGTTCCAGATGGAGCCCTGCTTGCTTCGGTCATCAGGAGTCAACCGCACGTACGAACTCGTCACTAAAGTGCTGCCCCAGAAATCCCATTGGCTGGACGACGAGCTGCCGACGCCTAGAAGATAAACAGAGACGCTTCAGACATCCTGCTTCCATCCAGGCCTCACCATGGCAGTCCCCTCTCAGGTTATATGACACCTGATTTGCATAGGAAGTGCACAAGGAAATCCGATCTCCTCTATACTCTATACTTTATACATTCACCCTAGAGTGGGAATGAGGGTGTCAGCAGAAAGTAAAGGACAGTAACGAAGATCTAAAAAAATAAAAATAAGACTGTCTGCATTGTGGACGTTCATTAAGTTAGAAATTGTATTTGTTAACGTTATTGAAACTAGACCTCACTGATCTTTACATACGTATACGTGTATTACGGGTTCGAAGAGACTTAAAGATTATTAGGTGACTTGATAACCTTACTTTTCACTGTAACTAGACGAAATATACCACGATTAAGATATGATCACAAGCTTCAAAGCGCAATTCATCCTCCATCTTACCGTGGTAAGGTTTCATGAGGGAATGTTCTCTCTTCAGGTGTTCTTGATTCCCGTCTGTTATATCGCAGTGCACAAACGACGTGCGAAGTATCAGATATAGCATTGCAGTCCTTAGAAATGTCGAGAAGTTCGTCATTTTGTTGGAATAATGTCGCGAACAGACTGACTTGACTGTTTTCCTGGTTTCTACCGCCATGATGTCGGTGCGCCCTCTATTATCTTCCGTAGAGGTCCGCAGCTCAGCGTGTACGTCAACTGAATTCTATATATTTGTTTAAGTAAATTGTAAACTATTTTTTTTATGTATTGGATCATGCTATTATGATTTATATTACAAAATAAATGTGTATCGTTTTTCAATTCAGGGAATGAAAAGTATACAAAAAACAACAAGTAAAACAAGCAGAAAAAGTTAACTCTATAAAAAGATGACCATACAACAACACAACACATAAGTTAATATATGTATAGTGATCAATTATTCATATTGGGTTTTCTAATTATTTAACATGGGTATAAAAGTTAATTTTCTTTCAGATGATATCAGATACCATAATCGACCGCAGAATCATAGTATTTCTTGGTGCTATCGGTACCGATAATCTCTTGATGTTTCCACACGAAATTATTTCTTACACGTACATAAGTATAACCACGATAACCACCCGTCCACCAATGAAACGCAAGCACATCACAATTTTGGCACCGTTTGTTCTACACATCCACTAGGTGGCAATAGAATGCTAAGAATAACACAAAAATAAGGGAACTAAGGGATTTAGGGATACAATATTATCTTAACATCTGGAATTCCATCAATAATATTATATAAATGTTGGTGACAATTATTATTCAGATGTAACATAACAGGTCAGACTGATCAGACAGATAGTGGTCACATGATACACGCACACATACACACTCACACACCTTGGGTCCTACTTTGCTGACAGTAATAAGGTCATCCTGACAGGACAAATGTCGTAGACCTGTAGCAATCCTCACAACACCCTGCAATCAAGTATCTCAAAGTCACCAAAGTTGGTCTTCTTCAGAGCCGATGTGGAAAGCATTTTTCTCTATTGACCCGAAACCTTGACCTTGTAGACAGAGCTTCAGGATCGCTTTGACGATATGAAACACCAGGCTTTCACAGAACCTCCCATGGCATGTGCCAAAGAACAGATTTACGACGTAACTGCTATTGTTGCTCGATGTATAGTACGTTTTCCTGTGTGTTGAATCTTTTGTCTGGTTTGGGCTGGAGGAGGTGGATGAAGGGACAGAGCAGGTGCTACGACTGTTGATAACCTGACAAATAAAAACCTAAGACTACATAGCTAATCATTTTTCTTGCATGTGGCCTTATGGCACTGGGAGCTTGATATGTAAATGGGTGATGAGGTGGTTGGAGAATTGTTAGGATACGCTTAGGTATCATAGGTCTTAAGCCGGTTTGGCTGCCGATTATGTTTATTGTCAAGCTTCCGACAATTGGAACAGCGGGTACAATGGATATCGAGGACAATATCTGATGGTTTAGCAGGAAGTGCAAATGCACATCGTGATCGACACCATTTTGGAATACAGCCTTCGTGTCGGTTGCCATGACAACCAGCAGATTACAGATTAACTACACACTAGATCCCTGCGGCAGCCCGAAGGCAAAAGCAATGGACATGAGAGAGAGATATTCATAGAGCGATATCAATAGGAACAGACGTGCAAAGATAAACGAATCTTGCAGGGCGCGGTGGAACAAATTTGTTTTCTGAAATTAATCAAATTTTCAAGTCAGACGCTATTGTTGCATTAAAAATAGAGTTGCCACAGATATCAACGTGAATTCCAAACTAGTATCATAGTAATGTTTGTACAATAAAGCAATGGAAACTCATGTTAAGGGGACCCTATTTTCCCAACCATTTCAAAGGCTACCCTATAGGGACATCGCATTGGGATTGTCTACCCATGCATACACTGGCATACCTGCTGGAAAAGTCCACTGAGTAGGTTGGCAGGTTGATCTATCCGTCAAACATCTGGGTGGAACCTCCAACGTGTGATGTCACTCAAGGGCAGATTTTGACAGGGTTTGTAATAGCTAATCAACATCACACTGGGTGGCAACATAGAAGCCCTTCACAGATCTTTAGGGAAAGTGTTTCTAGAGGATGTGACCAAGTGACCTACAAATTCATGAGTGTATACCCCCAGCTGGTCAAATAAGAGCCTTACCCTGCCCACAACTCAAGGACACTTAGTGCTGAAGTGCCCATAAGCCACACACACACACACACACACACACACACACACACACACACACACACACACACACACACACACACACACACACACACACACACACACACACACACACACACACACACACACACACACACACTTAAAACAAGACTGATTTGGTTTCATTACCTGGGGAACAGTTGATTTGGTTGCTGTTTTCACAGCAGAGGTCTGAGAATGACATCAACAGTGCCCCAGAATATCAATCAGAACATGACTGTGTCCAATTCCCCCCACCACAACCGTCACCCTGCCCCTCTTCTTTGTTGTGTGTCTATGTCCAGTTACAGGTAATTTCTGTGTGCAGCCACAGCTCTCAGTGAATTCATTTTACTCAAACCACACATTTGCCAACACCCAGTAATTGCCCTGGTTAAAGAGGGAACGCATGAATAATAGATGGAGGGAAGGGCAGAGGTAAAATAACTCTTGACTCTCCTTTTCTTCCTGACATTTAAGCTCTTTTTACTGCAGAGAGCAAGCAGGAGAATTAGACACAATAGACCCTGAGTAATGTATGAAATATATATGTATGAGTCTCTCTTTGTCCCTCTTTGTATTCTCGATCTCTCCAACTCTCTGCATTCTCGATCTCACTTTAACTCTCGGTCTCTCTCTCTTTATTCTCACTAACTGACCATTTCTTTCTCTCTCTCTCTGTATCGCTGACTCTCTATTATCCCTATCTATTATCTCTCTCTCTAAATTCAATTTGAAGGGATTATTGATATGGGAAACATACATGTAGTGAAGAATTAGATACTATCCAATAAAAATTATACTGTGTAAAAAGTCGACTGTATCAACGGTATAATATTACAGAAAAGTGTGGGAATTTTCAGGTTTCCTCCTCCCAGAAGGTCGAGACCACAGACTTTACCGTGAAGATTCTGTACAGAGGTCCCTGTAATGACCTGGAGATCTACAGCAGAAGGTTAGGTCACATCCACCTCATGCGTCACAGAGATAGAGAGAGAGTGAGAGATAAAGGAGGAGAGGAGAGAGGATTTATAAGTGTTCTTTTCTTTCTAGTCTGAGAGCTGCATGGAAGATTCAGCTCATCAGTCGGGGATGATGCACTTTCATTTAGCTTTAGTTGCCACATAGCAACAGAGGAATAATTTACATCCCAGTGCTCCGCCGCAACAGAATACACGGTGCCTGGGGTTATGAGGGTTACATTGGGTGAGCAAAATGTATAAAGAGCGCCCCGTGTTTCAGGTAGCAAGTAGACAGTATTAGATTGGATTAGACTACAACCCATTTTGTTCCGTTTCATTTACATTCTGCGTTTCCATTTGATTGAAGTCATTTTTTTTTTCATACTTTGTGGATCTTTTTATATCCTTATGTTTTTATCTCTTTTCAATTATAATTATAAGAATAATTATACCTTCCTGTATTTCTTCTGAGACACACAAATATTAGTATTTTCAGGGATGCATTAAATACGTGTCATCCCATCACATCACAAACCCGTGCACCTGTCCTGTATAAGTACTGGATAGGTCAGTGCTGTTTAGACATGTAATGTCTATATTGTATCAATACAGAATACAGTGGCAGCCCTGGAACTGGCAGCACGGTAGCAATCCCTGTAGAGGTTCTCACCTGGCACCGATCTGGGTAACTGCTCTACCTCAGCCAGATGCACGCCGGATACGCATGCTATCAGCAGACCTAGTCTAAACTACATCGCACTTGGAGAACCTTCGCAATTCAGCCTCGTGGCTACAACACATTTCGAAACAAGCAGCTACAACCATTTGGCAGTTCTCCCAGTCGTGGATCAGATCATTTCTAAGTGAGGCGGTGCTCAGCACTCTGAGATTCTGGTCTGTTGGCTGCGTGACAGGCGTCCAATTCCCCTCCATAACTGGACCAGCCTGCTGGAAGGCTTCAGAAGAATCGCATATCTCTGGCAGCAGCACTCTCATACTTTATCCATCACGCTACAAAGGCAATGTAACCGTGCACTTAATCTGGCATGACTGCATGTGTGTCTCAGTTTGTGTTTGAGTGTGTGCGCGTGCCTTGGCTCGGCTGACCAAACCAAACACACCACCTGTGGGGCAGGCCCCATATTAGGGTATTCATTGAACATGCAGTAATCTTGAAAAATGTGTGTGTGTGTGTGTGTGTGTGTGTGTGTGTGTGTGTGTGTGTGTGTGTGTGTGTGTGTGTGTGTGTGTGTGTGTGTGTGTGTGTGTGTGTGTGTGTGTGTGTGTAATGGAAAACAGGTAAAATAATCAGCACAATGTTCCAAATCTAAAACAAAGAGAAAAGGAGAAAAGATTACTGAGCTCTTTTCCTCTCCGTTCTCTTCATTCTGAGTGAATGAATCAACTGCAAATTATGGATTTGAAGGCTTATGTATATTCATGTTGTATGGGCTCTGTGAAAGTGCTTTTTGGATTAATTATTTATGACTTCCGTTCCGTTCCTTTTATCATGTAAAGTTGATAGGGAATGTGGCTTCATCACATAAACCCCATCAGGGAATGCTGAGAGAATGGTATGTTAAAATGGGTAATTCAATTGTTCTTACTAACGGGGTCATTCATCACTGTCAGCTAATTTAAATGTAATTATTGATGCAATTTATGAAATTTATTTTCAATACATGATACATTAATATTAACAATTTAGTAATTTAGGTAGTAATACATTTTGTTTTCCGGAATGCCTACATAGAGTCTGTGGACATTGGATCAGCTACACTGTCTGAATGACAGTGTAGCTGATCAGCAGGGAAGTATCCAACCCTATCCTCTTACAAAATCCTTCCCCTCCCTTCAGGCCACCCTCAAAAGCCATTTCCCCAAAACACATGATTATCAAGAAGTTTCACAGGCTCTTAATCGTAATGACTCAGTGGATTGGAGAGCCCCACATCTGACGCCAGTGTAGCAATGTCTCTTACAACGCCACCTGTTACAACGCCAAAGGTGACATTTATTTTTGCCTCCTCCAGACAAAGGACACAGGGTGGTGGTGTTGCTGCTAGAAATAGTGTTTATTGTAAAGGTTTTATAATGATACATGGCCTGGTGTTGTTGCCATATGGGAGGACTCCCTGAGGTTATGTGGAGATTGCTGATTTAACCTATAGGCACGTTGATTACGTAATGTGCAGCAGGTGTGCAGCCTCACCCAGCCGCAGAGTCCAATCAGACTGTCAGATGAGGCGGCTCAAACCAGCCATCATCCACCCACCCACAATATCTGACGTTTATCTTTGACGTTTCTCTGAAGAGGGTTTTTGGAAGGACAAGTTCCTCAAACGGAGACGGTTTTAGGAGAAGGTTGTGTTGACACTGATTGGATACACAGTTACACAGGAGAGCTTCATCTCCTTGGATCATGTTATCTTATCTGTCAGGTTCTGTCAGCAGAAAAGCACATTTTTGGAGATTGGGGAATTTTTGGGGATTGATTCATCAACCAGCGGCCTGGTTGATGAATTGATGAATTCTGACCGCATTGGATCTGAACCTTCTATGGCAGGGGTTTGAAATCTTTTCATCTCAGGACCCAAAAGACAATTTAATTCTGTGATGGTCAACCAGGATACACTCTGAAAACTATGAGCACATTGAAATGAGCCACTTCCATTGTGGTAAATTTCAGTGTTTAGAGTCCTATTTTCGGGCCACTCCTATCCCATAGTTTGGAAACCCCTGTGCTACTCGGTTGTGACCAAACAAACATGGAGAAGTGCAGAGAAAACTTTAAGGTTTCAAATGTGTGGAAACACACACTCAGTGTGTGTTAATTGTAAAAACATGTTGATAACCCTTAAAAAAATAACTACAACCACGATACTTTTACAACATGTTCTTATGTGGTTGGCTGTGTGCTAATGGCTGAAACTTCCCTGTCTGATTCAGATTGGACATTCTCAAATACTGTGTTTGTGTAAAAGGGTAAATAAGTATTTCTTCACAGCCAACGAATATACTTTTTACAAAATGTGTCCCTTTGGACACCATGCAATACAATGCGTGCATACATTTCCTTAAATTGGTTGCCCCAGTGGGAATAGACCACCTAATCCTGTCATTGTTACAGTAATGCAATGCTCTACCAATTAAGGAAGACAGGACCTAGAAAACACTAGCTATCAGTAGTCCCATTAACATCACATTGGTTGAATAAATACATATAAGAGTCTGAAAAAGTCATCCCATTTAAAGATTTGTGAATGTAATAATGTGGACGCACTACATAAAAGAGATAGAGAGAAGAGCCTTTGAAAATATTTTTTTATCTTAAATAATTTATCAATCAAATTCCCATTGCTTTTAACACTTTGAGATGAAATAGGCTTACATAATCAAGTGTCAACAATCATGTTTTATGTCTAAACAATGACAAAAATATAAATATAGATAATTTTAATATTTCTTAACTGCTCTGTGTGTGTGTGTGTGTGTGTGTGTGTGTGTGTGTGTGTGTGTGTGTGTGTGTGTGTGTGTGTGTGTGTGTGTGTGTGTGTGTGTGTGTGTGTGTGTGTGTGTGTGTGTGTGTGTGTGTTTTATATATAACAAGCTCTTTCTGAGAGCTACACCTCATATTTACACCCAGAGTTTAAAAAAAGTTAAATTGAATGAAAATCAAAGGCTAGCTTGACTGGCGATGTTAATCTCTGACGTTCTCTTAAGTACTCTGTGATCTTGTACTTGCATTAAAACATCCAAGAGGAAATACTATCGAGACAAAGAGTAAAAAAAAAAACAAGTAAAGATCTAAAGATTCATATCAAATGGAGATAATAATTAAATCTAATATTTTGTCTGAGCTTTGTGTTTTAAGTTGATTTGCTACCTTAATTTATTCACAGAAAAGTGCTTGTGCAAGTGAGTTCACAACAGAATCAACTGCATTTAAAAAAATGTAAAAATTAAATAAAACTCAAATTAATAGAATCGAGACGTATCAAGTTGCACTGACCACCAAAAAAAAAGATTTTTGTTGCATAAAATAACAACATTGTACAATAATTACACCTAATGCTGAAGGAAATCATTTTTGCATAAATGTAAAGCACATCACAGGTTACAAGCCTTTTTTAATACTTTCAGAAAAATGTATTTTTGAAAAATAAATGCATCTTCTTTTGACATATTTATTAACAAATTCCGACTAGCAAAATATCTTAGAATTTCTGTACACATATTTCTGAAAATAACCATGTTTTCCTTTACAGAAAATAATGTAATGCGTATGATGTCAAAGATGTTCACCATATTTGAACTCAAAACTTTAACGCTCTGTAAAATATAGAGGCCCAAAGCTTAACCCAGCAGCCCCAAGTGCAAAAGGTTTGTTCAATACATACAATACCTGCTTACTTCTGTGTCAAGATCGTTGTGCTTGATTGAGTGTATTGATTGATTTATTAATAGACATGACTTGATAGATTGCCCTCTGTCTCTGCAAGATGATGTTTTAATGTATTTGCTGTTTCTAAAGAGCCTATTTTGTTGAGTGTTAATGTCGGACTGATTCCAAATCAGTCCAAGAGGCTTAGTATCGCGTGCTACTGATTTCACAAGAATTCAAGTGACTTTTGAGGAGAGAGGGTGTTGCTTGTGCAGGAGACGTGGGAGGGGGCTTCTATTGAGACAATTAATGAATTTGAAGCTATCGAAACAAACTGTGCCCAAGTCATTTCAAATGTGGCTTCAACAGAGAGCAGCTGTTATCTAGAGGCTACCCTGCCCGGCAACACAGAATCTAAACAGAATTCAACATTTGAATTCAAACCTGTGTGATTGGTCAGGTTTGTGTTGATGTGAATGAGTTCACATGGGCTTCAGAGGTCAGGAGTGCAGTTTGGTTGTTTGCCCCTGACAAGAGTCATTTTAAATATAAGGTCCTATAAACCTGCCTCGGGACTATAAAACCCCCTAGACTGCAGAACAAACAAAACAGGAGCTTACGAACCAGACATAATTAGTATGTTTCAGGGAAATAAGGACTTTGGCCGGGAAGATATAGGGTTTCAGTTATCGATAAGTAGCTAAAGTAATGAGACATGTTTTTATAATGCCACAAACTTCTTCGTCAGCATCAGCCCAAAGTGAGGCAGCCATTTATCAAGCACGGAATGGACCTTCAAAATGAAACAACAGCTCTGACAAAACAAAACTTCTTAAAAGACTGTCTTTAAAACATAATGGCAGATTATCCTGTTTGCTTTTCTTGGTTCTAGAAATAAACCTCTAGTGCTCACACAAGCACTTAAACTCTACTGAAGTGCTTGTGTGATGCAATAGTATTTTGTTTGTCCGATATTGTGCACTATTCAGCAACGCAAGGCCATTCGCCTCGTGCAGAAACTAAATAAACCCTTGGTTGACACGCACACGGGCTATAGACTTACAAGGGCGATACCGGTCGCTTCAGCGCCACAAAAAGGCATTTCTACGTGCGCAAAACGAAAGGCTGGGCTAATGGAATGATACTCATCTGGCTTTTCCCACACACAGAGAAGTTTAGCTTCTGTTTCTAATGTGAACAACCCGGACACATTAAGCACAGCGGCGTCATTGCCTTCCGTTAAGAGGAATAAAACAGAATCTCAAAAGAGGAGAGGGAAATAGTATGGGTGTTAATGATGGAATGGGGACATTTCATAAAAACCCAACAGCAAGTACAGAAGATGAACACGGAGCCGGGCCGCACACACACACACACACACACGCAGGCACGTACGGACGGATGTACCCACACGGTTAGATGCGCACACACATACAATCATTAACATGCCATAAAGAATCTCGCACTCATACACACACAAACGTACACACAGACAATCTCCACGCGCTACATTACCCTCTTATCAACGGGAGTACTTGTGAGACGTTTTGATTAAGGAGTTGAGAGGCACTCAGATCAACCAGGTCAAGGACCCCCCAGCCCCACACTCCCCCGCTTCCCTGCAGCCAAATACCCTGTGTGTGTGTGTGTGTGTGTGTGTGTGTGTGTGTGTGTGTGTGTGTGTGTGTGTGTGTGTGTGTGTGTGTGTGTGTGTGTGTGTGTGTGTGTGTCGCTGCAGCCGTGCATGTGCAATAAACAGTCATTTTTGATCGATAAAGCTCATCTAAAAAAGGTTCATTTTGGTGAAATAATAATAGTAGTTTCGTAATGGCATGATTTCCCCCCCCCCCCCCAAAAATAAAATCTACTTTCTATTTCTCATCAAATAAAATAGAATACAATAAAACTGCTTTGGCAAAACAAAATGAATGTACAAGAGTGTCTGGAATACAGTCCAATCAGAACTCCAAAGCTGGGACTCCTATTGTCTTAAAAGGCAAAGCTTCCAGCATTCCAGAAGGCCTGGACCCAGCTGGTGTCCTTAGTTGTGTTGTTGTTTCGTTGTCCTTGTCACAGGCGCTAACACATCTGTCCCACATCTGTGTCACTCAGGACCGGCGTGGCAGAGAGAATTTCTTCAGAACTGCCCAAGACCCAAGAGGTCCAGCTCCCAGTCTGAGGAGGTTGCGGGTTGTGGACCACATGGGTGGGATGCCAAGACCCCTGGCTGGACCAAAGCCAAATGTTTTGGCAACGGCGGTCCATGACGTTTGTGGAATTGATCCTGTGTGTGTGTGTGTGTGTGTGTGTGTGTGTGTGTGTGTGTGTGTGTGTGTGTGTGTGTGTGTGTGTGTGTGTGTGTGTGTGTGTGTGTGTGTGTGTGTGTGTGTGTGTGTGTGTGTGTGTGTGTGAGAGAGACAGTCCTCACAAGCAGGACTCGCGTGACTCGATGTGTAAAATCTTCTTCTCCTGCTCCTTCGTGTGACCATTGTGGAGAACAGAATACCTGAGAGAGAGAGAGAGAGAGAGAGGGAGAGAGAGAGAGAGAGAGAGAGAGAGAGAGATTATTATAAACACACACTTTCTTGAATAAAGCATAGAGCGACTTTAAAATAGACACATGGCTGGTTACAATTTTTGTTTTTTTTAAAGCTCTGAAGCCATAATTCTTACACACTACTAATAGTATTAGTACTATTAACTGGATTTCAAACAGTATGTAATGGAGAGGAAGACAATGAATATGAAGAAGTGAAAATTGTCAGTAGTTGGCAGCATTTCAGCAGGCTTTTATCTATTTAAACTGCCTTCTTCTTCTGAACACACCTCATAAGAAAAGTGTTCAGTTCCTGGCAACACACACAGTATCCTCCCTCAATTAAAGTAGTAATCATCACTGCCAGATTATCTGATCAATGATGTCTGGTGACATCGTTGGCCTGGAATGTGTACAGCATTTGAGTTTGAAGTGCCTTTTAACACAAAAGGATACAGACTTCCTGGACAGATGAAGAGGAGTTCACCAAGACCAACGATACTGTAAAGTAACTAGCCCATAGAACCACAGATCAGACTATACAATCCTTAGAATGATCACATGTCGACGTCGTGCTAACTAACCCACATTTGACAATTATCACTGTCACAAATACCACACCTGATTCTTTAGCTAGTAGAGTAGAGTAGTGGAACAGCTTGATGACCCAGAGGGCATGATTTCAGAATTATTTTTATTTCAGCAGTCAGACAAAAGTCATCCAACAAATACATACATAAATACAAGAAAAAGATAGACAACGAACATACACACATACATACATACAAATGTACAATTACACAATGTCACTGTCCAGCAGCTGCAAAATAATAAAGCTCCAGAAGCCAACAGCGGCTTGTATCTGACTAATAAATGGCACTTAACCATTCATCTACAGTGACGTTTAAGGAGCCTTCCATTCAATTCTTTCTTTGCTTGGGAAACACACCAACAATAACTGTTAAGCAGCATTGGTATCCTTCTCTTTTACAGTACCACTATTGAGCACTAACTCTAGTTCTCAGAGTCATTTCTGCACATTTCCCAAGGGAGGTCTGACGGGAAGCCGTATCAGACTGTCTGGGGTCGGGGGTTGATGGAGAGGAGATGTCAGAGCTCCCCGATGCTCGACTTCCTTAGCAAGGCATTAGCTGTGTGGCGAGGTGAGGCAGTAAAACCTCAGGAGATATTCTAGGAGTCTCTAAAAGGCTATTAATGTGCTCCTTCTCTGTACGCCTTTGGGAAAATTCAGGTTCTTTCCAAGATGCACTTAAAAGGAAATAGCTTGATACAAGTAAGAAGGACAACTCTTTTGTGTGGGACCCTGAAATATGAGTAGGCTGTTTTTCATCTCACTACAGACCCTGTCAGAACCAATCAGAGGATGTGTGACCTGGGATTGGTTCGCAATCTAAACTTCTACAGGATATTACGAATACTTCTTCTGCACTTCAGCGGAATCAAAGTTGATGCTGAAGGCTATGATATTCACTAATATGCAAATGAGGCACTACTCTCTTATATCAAAAAAGTTAATTTTGAGTGTGATAGATCTCCTTTAAATAAGGTTAATAGTTGGGTAACATTTTCAAAAAGATTAAAATATAAGATTAAAATAATATACAAAATTAACAGCTTCTGTTCAATAAAACATTTGTTATCTGGGAAAAGACTGGACCATGGTATAAAAATCTGTCAACAGAACCGAGTGCCGAGCAGCTGAAGTAACCGACCAACATCCAGGTTCCACCAAGCGAACACGACGAGGAGCATTGGTTTGGGCTGAAACAACAGAGCAGACGACAGCTACTGCTGCAGCTGCATTTCGGGAGATAAGGAAAAGCCGTCCTCCCCTTCAGGTTTACTTCAATTCACGGCCCATGTACCACGGCCGCCGTTTTCCACATAATAAGATTCATGCTCATGTGTCACCTGACAAGTATCCTCAGGTGAACAAACACAAGCCGGCCATGCTGCCGAGACAATGCACTACACCCATTGAGGACATTTCATACAGTGATTGGAATAAATCAAACAAAAACCACAAAATTCATTACTTACAATACACTCACTTTATCATCGTCTTGTGGACGAACCTCAGGCAAACCGCCTCAGTGTAGATCTATTTTGTGTGTAATTGTGCATGGCAAGCCAGTCATTTGAATAGAAAACGCAGGACACACAAACGATTATGCATGTATTTTTCAGGCCGGACGGTATTGAAATAAACACGTTGGTGAAGCTTTTAAGAGGGGCCAAATTATTTTTGTTCATTGCGGTGAAAGAAATAGAACAATGATTTTACACTGTGGATTTAGTCTTGCAGGAAAATGATGATCTACCGGGAGTTCATTGTGTGCGTCTGTGTGTGTGTGTGTGTGTGAACATTTGTGCTCTGAATGCGTTCATAAGAGTGTTTTTTGATCCTCGGCAGCAACTTTATAGGCCACGTGTGTGTGTGTGTGTGTGTGTGTGTGTGTGTGTGTGTGTGTGTGTGTGTGTGTGTGTGTGTGTGTGTGTGTGTGTGTGTGTGTGTGTGTGTGTGTGTGTGTGTGTGTGTGTGCAGGTGATTGCCTGTGTATTATGTAAGTGGTGACATGTGTGTGTGTGCGTGTGCGTGTGCGTGTGCGTGTGTGTGTGTGTCTGTCTGTTTGTGGTAATGTGTGTGCTCACCCAGACATACAAGCATACACCACATGCCACCAAAGCAGATTTTATAACCATTATAAGCTGTTTACACAGAACGCACGGACTGGGGACATTTCCCTCCTGCCAAACTGCCTGTGAAATTGACCTGGACCAGCCCGCTAATTCTGTCCGCTGCCCGAATTAAGCGCTACTCCTCTCCAGGAGACAAGCTAGCAAGTCCTACCCAGGCGGAAAGACTTAATGACTGCGGCATGGCCACATATAAACATCTCACCCTTTTGATCTCCTCTGCTGTGACTGCTGAGGAATATCTCGGTGGTGGTTTCTGTTGAAGGCGACTGTTTGTTTACCCCCGTCGTCACGGCGTACTTGAGAGGTACGAAGTCAGGAACACAGTGGTTTTTTTTCACGCACCCCACCGTATGTGTGTGGTGATTCGCCACAGAGACGAATGAGGGATTATGCACGCATTAACTTAGTGCAGGTCTGATGGTGCATTCTTTCGATTGAACACATCCATGTATTCCTGTGCACTGGCTCCCCCAGTGTGTGTAGAACGGTCAGTACGCTTCTCAGGTGCCCCATTAGTTCTAGTCCGAGGCGTTTTTGGGGGTTGAAAAAAAAGAGATGACCCTATTTGGCTATTCACTGCCAACTTGCAGAAAGCCTGCTCATTCAATCAGAATGCATTATGGGTAGCAGTGGGATTTCACCAGCCTTGGTAGACCAATTTGCTCCTCCCAGGCAGACAGGGATGGAGGAAAGAGAGTGGGGGTAGAAAAAGAAAGGAGAGAGAGAGAAAAAGAAAGGGGGGAGAGAGAGAGAGAGAGAGAGAGAGAGAGAGAGAGAGAGAGAGAGAGAGAGAGAGAGAGAGAGAGAGAGAGAGAGAGAGAGAGAGAGAGAGAGAGAGAGAGAGAGAGAGAGAGAGAGAGAGAGAGAGAGAGAGAGAGAGAGAGAGAGAGAAAATAGGAACAGGATTTGGGAGAAGATAGATGGAGATAACATGTGACAGGGAAGTGAGTGAGAGGGAAGTAAGAGATAGTGGAGATGGGAGCAGTATTGCAATTGTTTCAAAGAGTGTTAGTTATTTACACCAGTGGTCTTTCCTTGGCCATGTTGTAGATTTTGGGTGATATAACACACATCTCTTTAGACTGCGACTGTTTTGCCCGGACTCTAAGCTATGAGGTTTGAAACCCTCTGTGAGGTTTCATAACACTGTTGGAAAACTGCCGTAATCCAACCCAAAACAAATTTCGAAAAGAAATGTAGAACTGAATATTTATTTCCTTCCCGATATCAAATAGAGAGTAGTAGTTAAGTAATTTCATAAAGGGAACTTCAAGTGGCACATGATTATACTGATCAGTTTCAATAATCATTAAATGATTAGTCTTACTGAACAGATCCATTGATGACCTGCAGTAGACTCCAGGCTGCTATTGTGTATAAAATTATCCCTTTCTACTGGATGGTACTTCAACTATCACTTATACTGCACTTACCAATATGTAAATGGATATAATACATATTTAAGGAGCAATTGAAACTTTTGAAGTATAAAAAGTGGTGATTAAACGTGAGGTTGTACATAGTGAATGAAAGAGATGAAATGGAGGAAGGAAGTGATGACTGTGACAGGAAGCTGTCACAGAGTCATCACAATTCTTCTCCGGGCAATCGGGGGCAGAGAAGAATTATGGCCCATCAACATCTAAGTCCCAGAAGTTCTCATCTCCAACTCTCAACTGTTTTAACAACAACGGTCACACACATACATGAACGGTCACACACATACATGAACAGACACACACAATCACACACGCACACAAACACTGAGCTTTGAAGAGGGAAAATATGGGGCTTTTGGACGGTGTTTCTCTCTCCTTCATAACATCTGCAACATGCTAGGAATTAGGAATTATGAAGAGAGAGAGAGAGAGAGAGAGAGAGAGAGAGAGAGAGAGAGAGAGAGAGAGAGAGAGAGAGACGGTGTGTCCTAAACCTGGAGGACTTCACGGTAAGGAGCTCTCAGCATGTTAAGTACTTCCTCTACAATGACTTTATTCAATTTCTTAATTCTTTCTGCTCTTTTTTTTATTCTTGTATTTGAATCTGGTTTACTAGTCGGTTATGGAGGTCTTCTTACCTATGTCCACAGTACTTGTATTGCTTATTTTGTGAACATTTTGCAACATCTGCTTCTCTCCTCTACATTACTTTTAATTTAAACAATTCCGTTATCTCCGTTGCGATTCCAAGGGCTGTCTGAGCTGAGGAGAACATGTAGGGACTCACACAGCTAACCCTCCGGTTGTTTTGTCACAGTCAGTTAGGTAGGATGCTGAGAGGATTTGGTTTTAGCTTTTCAAAAGAGCATAAAATGTATAGTTATTCATTGTGTTCACCCTCTACCTCTCTCTCTTTTTCTTTTTTATTAAACCTTTATTTTCCCATTGAGTCACATTGAGATGACAAGATCCCTTTTCGAGGGAGCCCTGAACAAGACAGAAGCAATGCAGTTTTCAAAAAACCTACAACAAACATTAAAAGTACATAAAACAGAACATAGTAGTAGTAGATCACAGAATCATATGACCAACAGACAGCTGGGGACAGGTCTAGCTAGTGAAGCAATCACAAATTCCAACTGAATTTGCCGCAAAACCCTTCACAACTTCTCTCAGATACACACTGGGGATTTTTTTTTGGGGTATACACAACTCACATGCACACTCCAATATCTACATCTCCGAAGAGTCATGTGATCAAAGGAGAGCAGTACCACGATGCACGGCAGTGGATTGGGGTACATTAGTGTTGTGTCGTGTAGAAAAAGTGGTGAGCAGGATGTGTAGATGTTTGTGTGAAGCTGAGTCTGTGCTCTGTAAACAATAAACCCACAAACAAACTAACACATCTTCAGACCAGCGTGCCGGAAACCTGAGGGGGAGCACAATTTATTTGTCCCAATCCTTGCATATGTGTGTGTGTGCGTGTGTGTGTTTCAGTGTGTGTTTCTGTGGGTTTTTTCTGTTTACCTCTCTTTCATCTCAACAGGTGGTGAACTACATGTCGGCGGGGTGTTTGTATGTTTGTCCGGGTGGATGACAGTCTGTGCGTAGTTCTATTTGCATGTGTGTACACATGATCAAAAGCAATAGTGTCTGTGTGTGCGTGTATATGTGTCCATGTTTAATTGTGCTTGGTGTGTTTGACCTTGGTCAAAGGTGTGTGTGTGTGTGTGTGTGTGTGTGTGTGTGTGTGTGTGTGTGTGTGTGTGTGTGTGTGTGTGTGTGTGTGTGTGTGTGTGTGTGTGTGTGTGTGCAGCTAGATCCCACACCTCACAGCAGCGAACAGAGAAGAAAGCCGGAACTATAAGTGGATCAGCAAAGCTCTGAAATCTATCTGAGCTCTGTAATGAAGTAATGAAGTAACTAAACAAGTGAACAACTCCATATACGTCCGGATCGACCAGGTCCATCATAGGGACATTTAACCTTGACAAACCCTGTCGTATGACATGACATTACCTCGTGACAACACCTCATGAAATCACATCTTAAAATAACATCCCGGTGGCAGTAAGTATTTTGGGGATGTTGTAGAATGTAGTTGAATAATTTGGAGCAATCCTTCCAGCTGATTTGCATTCTGTAGAATACACTCTATATAAGTTGTGCAGCGTTTGCATTCCTGTTTTATTTTAAAGGGCTGTGTGATTGTTTTCAGACTCGCTAAATTAAGGTTAATGTGATCCTTTAAATGCAGGAATATATAAATAAGGGGATGCACAGAAACTATTAGCAGCACAATACCTCCATACTTATAAATGGCATTATATAGAGCAAGCATCCCTGACCTGTAAACCAATTATTGGGATTCTCTAGGTCACAATCTAATAAACTCAAAACAGTGCCGGAGACAAACAAGTCTGTGTGTTTAGGAGGACCTCTAGAAGTAAAGCAGCATACGCACACGCACAAAAAGACCCAGGCACACAGGTATATGAACAGACCCCAGTTCATGTCCACACACACAAAGACACACACACACAGAAACAAACACCCCCCAGCGCGCACACACACACACACACACACACACACACACACACACACACACACACACACACACACACACACACACACACACACACACACACACACACACACACACACACACACACGCACAGTGGACAGCAAACTACTGTTGTTTTCGTAACAGGATCAATAAGCATCCAGGCAACGGAATATATTGATGATTACATCAGATACTGGTTATTGGTTGTCCCTTGACCTCTACTTCCCTGCAGTCATCCCAGTCAATGAGTACTCTCAAACACACACATAGTTACACACACACAAGCGCATACACACACGCACCCACGCACACACTCACACACACGATAACTCTCACTCACACACACACACATACACAAACTCTCACACACACAAACACACACTCTCTGGGACGTGTTGTTTGTACAGTGCAGCGTGGGGCTGGGTGATGGAGTGTCTGGTCTTTTAAAGGAGCTGTAATCCATTCATCAGTCTGTCTCTGCATGGGTCTCTCTCCACAGACCCTGGAGCAGACTGTGGACTCAGCACGGGGGTTGTTAGACGCACTATCAATCCAAACAGATCGGTAAAGCTAGAGAATATTTATATATATATATAATATAGGAGGTGGAGAAGGTCCTGGGTTAGAAATTCCCAATGTCTACCATGAGGAATCCTTAGTGTCTACCTGCTCCTTATTGACGTGTAGATCACTGTCGCTTTGGATATAAGAGTTAATAATGACTTTGGACATAAGAGTTAACAATGAATGTTAATAATGGCTTGATAATGAAGCTTGAAGGTTGAGTGTGTTCCCTCTAAAGCTGGTTGATTGATTGTCTTCCCTCTAACGGTGATTGGTTGAGTGTGTTCCCTCTTAAGCTGGTGGGTTGAGTGTGGTCTGTCTAAAGCTGGTAGGTTGAGTGAGGTCCATCTAAAGCTGGTAGGTTGAGTGTGGTCCATCTAAAGCTGGTAAGTTGAGTGTGGTCCATCTAAAGCTGGTAGGTTGAGTGTGGTCCATCTAAAGCTGGTAGGTTGAGTGTGGTCCGTCTAAAGCTGGTGGGTTGAGTGTGGTCCCTCCATAGCTGGTGGGTTGAGTGTGGTCCCTCCATAGCTGGTGGGTTGAGTGTGGTCCGTCTAAAGCTGGTGGGTTGAGTGTGTTCCCTCCATAGCTGGTGGGTTGAGTGTGTTCCCTCCAAAGCTGGTCGTTGAATGCCTGTGGCAGTACCATTTAAAGAGCTATGAAATCATCATTCACTGATAACTCTGGAAATGGCGCTACCATGGGGAACAGAGTGGCCCAGGGCCACGGAGAGAGCTGCAGGCGGTCGGAGAAGGAGGGCCATGGAGCAGCTGGCTTGTTGGTGTTGGACACTCGACGGGTACGGGGTAGCACTCAAACACACAGGTATATAACACACACACACACTAGACACACTCGGCTGCACGCCCGGCCTCAGCCGCTCGTTTCACAATAACTACCGTACCATACAGCACCGTGTGTGTGTGTGTGTGTGTGTGTGTGTGTGTGTGTGTGTGTGTGTGTGTGTGTGTGTGTGTGTGTGTGTGTGTGTGTGTGTGTGTGTGTGTGTGTGTGTGTGTGTGTGTGTGTGTGTGTGTACCTCTAGACAGGCACAGGCCTGGTGTTGCAGAACCACAGGAGCAGCTTGGAAGCAGAGGAGCAGCCACTGAGAGGAAGAGGAGGAGGAGGAAGAAGAGGAAGAGGAGTAGGAGGAGGGGGAGGAGGAAGAGGAGAGGAAGAGGAGGAGGAGGAAGAGGAGGAGGAAGAGGAAGAGGAAGAGGAGGAGGGGGAGGAGGAAGAGGAAGAGGAGAGAAGGAGGAGGAGGGGGAGGAGGAGGAAGAGGAAGAGGAAGAGGAGGAAGAGGAGAGGAGGAGGAGGAGAAGGAGGAAGAGGGGAGGAGGAGGAGGAGGAGGAGGAGGAGAAGGAGGAGAAGGAGGAGGAGGAAGAGGAGAGGAGGAGGAAGAGGAGGATTTGGAGAAGTAGAGGAAAGGAGAGGAGCAGGAGAGGTAAGGAAGATTGTGGAGGGAATAAGAAGAGAGAAGAGAAGGAAGGGAGAGGACAGCCATAAGAGAGTTAGTGAATGGTGGGTGGACAACAAAGAGAAGAGAGGATTAACCAATGAGGGATTGGATGCAGTGGAGGAGAATGACAAAATGGGAGAAGGAAAGAGCGAGAGAGGAAATTTAGAAAAGGAGCCAGTCGAGTTTAATGGGAAAAATCAGAATAAGAAAGGAAGACAATTATATAAGGTAGGATGTAGAAAAGATAAAGAGAGAGAGAGAAAGAGAAAGAGAAAGAGAAAGAGAGAGAGAGAGAGAGAGAATAGGGGGGAGAGGGGGAGGAGGGAGGGGAGGAGGGACAACAAGGTTAGTTCATATCCAGGAAAATCTGAGAACAAGACAGGGAAGGTGTGTGTGTGTGTGTGTGTGTGTGTGTGTGTGTGTGTGTGTGTGTGTGTGTGTGTGTGTGTGTGTGTGTGTGTGTGTGTGTGTCTGCGTTTGTGTGTGTGTGTGTACATGCTCGCGTGTCTGCGTTTGTGTGTGCTTGGATAGGTGCGTGTTCGTGTGTATCAGAACCACACTGGCCAAGCTATGTAGCTTAAAATGTTTTGTTGCAGCCGACAAATGCCTTGCTGAAGGTCGGGTCAGCATCGGGAGGGGGTAAGAGAGTGAGGGTTTGATCTGCGTCTCCCAGAGGGACGGCCCGTACGCAGACGGCGCTCCCACCCAGAGGAGCTCTCTGCTCTGTCTGCGCTTCAGTGTTTCAGAATCAACGTTGGCCATCAAGAATCAGTTTGTTGGCCCCGACCAACAAACCAATCCTACCCTTCGGCCCGAAGAGCAGTGTTAATGAACAGAAGGAAAACACACTGGCAAGCACAGAAACATATCATGGTCTCTCTCACACACACACACACACACACACACGCAGAAGCAAGCAAGCACAGAGGCAAGCATGCACATTCACATACATACAGTCAGTGCATGTGGGGGTTTGTATCTGAATGTGTGTGTGTGTGTGTGTGTGTGTGTGTGTGTGTGTGTGTGTGTGTGTGTGTGTGTGTGTGTGTGTGTGTGTGTGTGTGTGTGTGTGTGTGTGTGTGTGTGTGTGTGTGTGTGTGTGTGTGTGTGTTTGCTGTGTGTGTGTGTTTGCTGTGTGTGTGTGTTGGGTTTGTGTTTGTCTGTGTGTAAGGAAGAAAGACAGCCATCCAGATGGCATTGAGCCTATGTCAGAGGGAGAGATGTTTGCGACAGGAAACACACCAGACACTGAGAACAGGTTTTTTTTACCCAGAGTGCCATGGAGCAGAGCTTCCTGTTTTGACCGGTGTTTATTTTTGCAAAACAAAATCCAGACAAAATGAGGGAAACACAATGCAAGTGTTCAGATAGACCACTGCACACACAAGCACACACATAATCAGACACACACATAATCACATACAAACCCAATCAATCACAAATATGTCATCAGAGGAATAAATGCTACACAGACTAAAGTACAAACAAACACAAAAGCACACACACACAAACACATAACTGGGCACAAACACACACAGACTCTGTCATACCGCTTCCGAGGAATTCTGTTACTACAAAACAAATGATCAGTCTTGCAGAACACGCCGGCAGGACACACACACAACAGGAAACACAGTGAGAGGAGAACGAGAGAGAGAGAGAGAGAGAGAGAGAGAGAGAGAGAGACAGGATAGGGAGAGAGGGAGAGAGAGAGACAGGATAGAGAGAGAGGGGGAAGGAGGGAGAGACAGTGAAATGGAGAGAGGGAGATAGTCAGAGAAAGAGGGCGAGAGGGAAAGAGAGAGAGACAGCGCTAGGGAGAGAGGGAGAGAGACAGGGAAAGAGGAAGAGAGACAGAGCATGAGGGAGAGAGCAAGAACGAGTGACAGAGAGACAAAGAGAGCAAAAGAGAGGGAGGGAGGGAGGGAGGGAGGGAGGGAGGGAGAGGAGTGTGCCACTGCCTCCTCTCTACTTTATGTTTTGATAATTGTAAAATTTGCTCAGGTTAAAATTCAACAAACACTGCGTTAATTAGAACAGTAACAGCAACCTCTGAAAGCAGGCCATGCTTCCATATCCCATTCATCACAACCTCACAACAACAACAGGGTAAGTGAACCACATTGGCTCAACCCTCACAAATCCCCACAGAGGCATCCAGGGGTGGTTAGGAGTGTCACGCCTTGCGTCGCTAGTTCCCCCCAGTGCTTTGATTTTGGAGGGGAGTTTGCTATGTGCAGCGTAGCGTCAAGTTAGCGGTGGAGTACACCCAAAGTTCTGTTTCACTTGGTCCTAAGCGCGGTTCTGAGTGAGCTCTGCTCTGTCAGGATAGGATGGATGGGATTTCACTGCTTCGAGTATCATGGGAGACATTTTAAAAGATTTGGTTTCTTTGCTTCACGGCATCTTTGCAGCAGGAACTTTATTACTTTGGATTTATAAAGCTTTGACATTAAATGCATGGGTATAACTAGATTTGCTAATTTGAAACAGACAATTAATGTCGAGCTATTTAAATGATGTCATGTAAATGTTAAATGAACCGCGACGAAGCAGTCAGCCTTTAAAATTTCAGTTTATCATGCCGGGAAAAAATAGTAAGAAACTACAGGTAATTAGTTTTGTTAATTATGTGTGTGTCATTACAAACGTTCCCAACTGTGAAAGATTGAACCAACACCTGATTGGTTGAAAGTAGCAGTGAGGATATTTGATTGGTTGACGGTTGTCAGGGGATGTTGGAACAAGCCTATCAGTTAAAAGGATTCAGGCGACCAAACAATTCCTCATTTTGGGAAGAAGGTTCAGTAGAATAGACTGTGGAAGAGTCTAACCAACGCAAACAGCAGTTGGAGACAAGGTCAGCCATTACGTTCAAAGCCTGATCTCCATCCAGCCGACTCCTCCAGTCTCGAAACTTCAGGTTTGTAACAAGAATCAACCGTGCTTTTCAGTCCGTCCTCTTTCGAATTCCTTTCCACATTGTTTCTCTCCTCTTCTTCTATTTTCCCCTCTTTTCTTAACCCTTCCCTTTGCCCCTCTCTGCTCCCCTCTCTGCTCCCCTCTCTGCTCCCCTCCCTGCTCCCCTCCCTGCTCCCCTCTCTGCTCCCCTCTCTGCTCCCCTCGCCACCTCTCCCATGCCCTCCTCTCCTTTTCCTTTAGTCCTCCTCCATTCCTATGTATTCTTCTTCTCCTTTCCTCCCTCCTCCGCTCTCATTGTCCTCCTCACCTTCGATCGACTCCTCTCCCTTCTTGTCCTCTCCTTCCTGTTAAACCTCATCTCCTTTTTCCTCTCCTCAAACTATTCTCTTATCTCCTCTCCTCTCCTCTACTCCATCATGTCTCCTGCCCACTCGCTCACCTCTTCTCCTCCCTCTCTTCTCCCTCACCTCTTCTCCCCCCTCTCTTCTCCCTCACCTCTTCTCCCCCCTCTCTTCTCCCTCACCTCTTCTCCCCCCTCTCTCTCCTCTCTTCTCCCTCACCTCTTCTCCCCCCTCTCCCTCCTCTCCTCTCCCTCTCCCCTCTCCCCCCTCTCTCCCCCCTCTCCTCTCCCCTCATCCTCCCTCTCTTCCCTACCTTCCACCTTTGAATCTCCTGTCCTCCTCTCCCTCTGTTCCTCTTGTCTAATAGTAAGAGGTGTGCGTGTGCGTGCGTGCGTGCGCGCGCGCGTGCGTGCGTGCGTGCGTGCGTGCGTGCGCGCGTGCGTGCGTGCGTGCGTGCGTGCGTGCGTGCGTGCGTGCGTGCGTGCGTGCGTGTCACCAAAGACGGCCACCGACTCTAAACTCAGAGCCAACTCAGGAGAGAGAGTGACAGAGTGGACGGGAAAGAGAGAGCTGAACCATAAGCCAGTGATAAGCCAGTAAATATTGGGAAATATGATGAATAAGCCTGACGTGAAGCAGAACAGACCCGAAGCGAGAGGAGTATGAGATTAGGGGGATTATTGATCCGTCTTGGATCTAAAGGAAAGCCCCGTTAGAGACGCAGACTTCGGCCCCACAGGATCTCATTTTATAGCTTGTTCGCTTTGTGATAATATCAATTTATATCTACTTTACTTTTGGTTTGTGATTGAACATCAAACCCATGACGACCAGAGATGACCAAGACAAACTCCCCACTGCCCTATTCCCACTGCTGTTGCCAATAATAAGAGTGTGTCCATACGATAAAAGCAGAAAAGTTCTTTTGTATTTAGACGTTATATATTGAGTGGTGCAAGTTGTTACATCAATGCTTGCATGCGTGAGGGGGTTTGTGGTGTTTTGAAGGGGCAGCAAAATTGTAGAACTTCAGTTAACTTCATGCAAATAAATGCGTAGTGCTGTGCGAGTTTGTCCATGTGATTGGACAATCGACCTTCTGTGAGTACTGTCAACCACGAGGACAAGGATGTAAAATCCCCACAAGCAGCAACTCGAGAGGCTGTGGGGCGATGCGACCTGATGCCAATCAGGTGACATCGTGTCTGTTCTGTCCAGGACATTACTATCAGGTATTAAAGGGCTGCGTGTCCTTGTGTCGGTACGGTATGCTTACCTCAGTGGAAATAAATGGCATGCTGATAAATGCTTAGAAATACGAAACAGGATAAGATCGGCAAATAGTGTGTTTTATGGTTTTGGAACGAGATGAAAAGAATAATACATGTATTACAGGTTGAAAACTTCCACTTCACTCTGTCATTTAAGCCTTAGTGGAGTGCCTGTATTATGAAATTGATTGTTTTCCATTTCATTGTTTCCTATTGCACTCAACAGACTTATGTTAAACCAAGCAAAAAACAAAACTTCATGATTAAAGCACGCGTGGAGCTTTGGATTGGATAAAACGCAATAGGAAGAAAACTAAATAACATCCCCAGCAAAGCAGAAGGCGTGTGACGCACACGTGCACACCTCTTCCTTGAATGTTTTCAGAAGATTCATCAGGCTTGAAACCAACTTTTTATCACATAATTATTAATTATTAATTAATTATTAATTATGATTCATGGAGGCCCTTCAGGGCTGAGTCAATGCGTCAGAAAACACTTTCAGCAAAATTATATTAAACAGAACGCATTTCTCTCCCTTGTTAGAGATTGGATGTTGTTGGAGTAATTGCGAAGACGGTTCCAGATTTCTCAGAGCACACACCGCTTTTTTGTCTTCCATCTATTCGTTAAAATAAAATTGTGTATGCCACATAGCAGAAATTATGAATACAGTGAATGTGTGCGAGGATAAGGAGATGTTTGGCGCGGTACTAGCTGAAACGGTACTAGCTGAATTGATTTGTTTTATAGTTTTGTTTTGGAGCTTAGAGAACAGCACTGAAAAGGGCCGGGTGGCTTCAATACAGCATAGAGCTTGGAATCTCACAATACTATCTGAATCTGTTAAAGGTAGCTGCAGTCATTAGGTAAAGCGTTTCTGAAGAAGATCTGAGTAAAGGCTGAGATATAGTCCTCGAGGGGACCACCACAACTTATTCACAACACAATCTTCATTTTTTGATATGTAACGCTTTTTCGAAGGCAAAGAGAGATTGATTTCTGTCTGCTGGTAGAAACTGATATCGCTACTGCATACTTCAGCAGATTGGATACGAAATGCCCTTTAAAAAATGCCCCAGATAATACTGCTGAAATACTTCTAAAGGCAAACTCTCCTTTTCCATGTCTGAAAACACAATATTTTAACACTACCAAGACACATAAAATACCGTGAAGAGGCAGATTGTAACCCTCAGAACATCGTCATTACCATCTGCATTACGGCATTACGGTTTACGTTTTGAGGAAATTAAAATGCTCAATCTAAATAAAGTCAATAGCTACATTCAGTAAGTATTTAAAAATACTAGACGATAAACAGATCACAAGAAGCCAAATAGCTAAAATACTTGGTGAGAAGCCACACAAAACACCTCCATATACATACCTGTCTTGTATGAAAGTGCATATGTTGTCTTCGATGTATGCTTGGATGTGAAATGGTCTGCTGGTTTGGAAGTTCATCTGCTCAGTTTAGTATGTTAGTATGTGCAGGTTAACACTAAATGTAGGTGTAGTATTTAGTATCTTAACCAGTTTTTGAATCATTTTTTACGTTGTTTGTTCATGATCCATGTTAATTTGTATTCTAAATTCAATGTGGCATGAGCAGGTTTGCATAGTAACATGTATGTTACCAAGGTTGCATACAGGCAGACCACTGCCGGCTTCATTCTCTCTGTCCAGGAGCGAGACGAAAATGCCAGCACACATAGTGAATGTGAATGTGAAGGGGTTTAATATGAATAGTGTGATCTCCATTCAGATGTCCATGGGCCAGCAGGAAATCACCCGGAGAGGTGATGGGATTGATTGTGTGAACCTTAATCAGAGTGTTTTGTGTGCTCCGAGCTCTGCTCTTTCAAACCAGGATTAGAATATCCTTTATTTTCATCATCTTTAATGCCCGTCCATTCAGACACGACCTTTCCACCCACTGTGCCGACCCAGTAGCCTGGGTGGGGGTTGGCGTTTTAGGAAATCTGGATGAAATATGCTTTAGGGTATTAAACGAAGCAACGAGGGGCTGTTATAATGAGAATGCACCCGGTCCATTATACCCCGGACTTCGAATCTCAGGCTCAGATTTAACATTAGGATATGAATACAAAGGGCTGGCTTCTCCTAATACGTCCCTGCTATCAGGAGACAAAAACAGGAAAATAAACAACAGAAGTTGGGCTGGAAAAGGTGAGCCTGGAAAATGGAGGAGGACCATCCTTAAGTCTCTCACTTAATCATAGGCTGGTCAGGATGTTACTTTACCAGATGGTTTTCCAATACATTCCAACCAATCATATAACCATTGAATACCAGAAATACTCTAATATATATATATACACAATAAATATATATATATATATATATATATACACAATAAATATACTCTAACAATAGACCTACTCTGACACTAGATCTATAGATCTATCAAAGAATAGATACTGTCAGAGACTACTCTAACAGTACACAAACCGTTACAATAGATCTACTCTATCAGTATGGACAGAAGTAGACGGCCGCACAAATTCTGAAGGAAAAAAAACGCATCCAACCAAACGTTTAAATGCGAGCACCTTGAAAGGTTAACGTGAAATGCTGATTCACATGGTCATCACAACCACGACATCCTCACAACGATTACGGCGCCAACGTGACAACCCCCGTCCCCCCCACCCCCACCACACACCCGCCCCGACAAACCACACCCCTGGCCCGCGTCTCCGCGACAGAACCGCGATCGCGACTCACTTCAGCACGTGCGTGGAGCCGTTGATCTGCGTGGCCGTGCAGGGCCCCCGCGGGACCAGCAGGGAGGGCCGGCGATACCGCTTCCTCCCGCAGCACAGGATGATGAGGAAGGCCCGTCGGAAGGACTTGTTGAGGAAGGCGTAGAGGATGGGGTTCAGCATGGAGTTGATGTAGCCCAGCCACAGGCACGCCACCCACAGCTGGCCCGGCACCGTGTAGTCGATGAAGGGGTCGACCACGTTGGTGACAAAGAAGGGCGCCCAGCACAGGCAGAAGCAGCCCATGATGATGCAGAGCGTCTTGGCCGCCTTGGTGTCCATGCGCATGCGGTGGTTGCGCTGGTTGGCGGCCGAGTCGCCGGCGTCGCCCGCCCGCTGCAGCATGCTGATCTGCCGCGCGTGGGCGCGCGCCGTCACGTAGATGCGTTGGTAGGCCAGCACCATGAGGACCAGCGGGATGTAGAAGGCCACCACCGAGCAGGTGAGCGCGTACGGCTTGTTGACCATGAAGACGCACGCCGTGGAGTTGCTGCCCTCGCTGTGGCGTCGCTCCTCGACCTATAGGGAGCCCCGGAGGGGTCAAGGGGTCATGGTTAGAAAGATAGTATGACCTTTTTATGCTTATTTTTTATCACGTGTTATTCAACGCCTTCATGAACTGGCTAAATGCAATGTCGCTATTAGCCGCGGAAACGCGAGTTAACATCGAGACATTTAATTAAATGGCAAAACTATTATTTGTCTGGCATTTAGGCTTTGAATTGGCTGAATGATTTGTTTCTAAATGCTTTCCCTTAGACTGTAGAGGTGCTAACTAGCTGCTGTGCTGACGACTTTGGTTTTCTGTGGTACTGCATTCAGCTTCTTCGATCGTAGTTCCAGCAGAGTGGGAAGAGGAGCCTATTTACAGTTCTCAATAAAAGTTCACAAACGTTCATGACCCAATAGCTCGCCCATGACCCGGTGTTTTTAATAATCACACAAAGCGGCTACAATGGATATCTAAATCCAAGGCCAGGAGGTCGGTGCTCTTTGAAACCTAATTTAGCAAAGTCCTCTGTAAAAGCACAACTGAGGAAAACGCAGTCAATACTACACAATATACCCTCAAATTGATATTTTGCAAATGTACAGTCCTGACAGCAAAACCCAGCTGGATATTCTCAGAGACGCACACACACACACACGCACGCACGCACGCACACGCACACACACACACACACACATCGATAAAGGGGGGCGTTCTCCAAAGACCTTCAGTAAAACCTTTGTTCCCCACTGTGCTGATGGAGAGCCCATAGAGCTAGAGAAGAGTCAGTGCAGACAGGAGGTCATGAATCACACAGACCTCTGGTCCTTCCGCTGAGCAACACCAGTATGATCAATTCCCACACTTTCATTTCATGAATGAACCATTAAGTTGTGCGTGCGCTCCACGGGGAATGCAAACAGTGACACTTTTTTTCTACTCTATTACGTCTTAAGCATTCATCCGTTCAGACGTATGGTGTGTACCGTGCAGTAGGTGATAAAGTCTAATGGCTGCTTCAGACTAAACGATTCTCAGACGTTCCTCCACGATTTAGCATTGCACCCTATTAGATCACAGAATCGTGAAATCTGGGTTTGTCTCGTCGGAAGACTTGCCACACTACAAACTTTGTATCAAAGATTCGAGTGCGATGCTCTAGAATCTTTACTTTGTGCCGTTCACTTCACACGCAACCCAGCACTGTTCCTCAGCGTAGTGCAGTGAAGTCTAGTTAGTAAACACTGCCTGTGAGCTCCGGCTGGTCGCGGGATTCCCTCACGCAACTGGTGGCAGGGTTCCCTCCATGTCAACAGTGGATTCGTCATTGCAATCCCCCCAAAATTCAAGCATGCCAGACTTTTCATCATGGGGTTTCCGAACGTTGCAGATGAAAAAATCTCAGATCACAAACATTTCACATTGCAAGACCTTGTTTCGTCGCCGACTTTTCAAAATTGTGTACGATCCTGCAATTCAGGCTGAAATCATGTAATCTGAACCAGCTATAAGCAGGATCTTTAATCTAATATTTGTAGATATCAAGATATACACAGTCAGATGTGGACATGTCATGTGTTTATAATCTAGTCCCTGTTCTGTCTCCAGGTATGGGGGTGTGTAGCCTGTGAGAGAGAGATAGGATAGTGAAGACAGATGAGTAGGGCACTGTAGAGTAAATGCAGCTAGTTTTAAATGGAGCGGAAAAAGAAACCTCAGCAGCAGAATACGACGAGGCGGAACCAAGGCGACAAACATCGCTTTTGAGTTGTCCCTTAAACGTTAACATTATTTCTGTTTAGAAACTCTTCCCCTTGAGTTGCCAAATATATAAACCTGTATCATCACGTCTTACAGACTCCCTTGAGAAAGTTGCTTCCCTATCCACACTGATTCGGGTTTCCCTGACTGTGTGAGGACACAGGGCGGTTTTTAAATAATGAGCCTGGTATAAAATGACATGCAATGTGATGTCTGTACGGGGTCTGAAGCATTTCATGGCACTCCTTACCAAGGCTATTGACCTGCTATGGGAGAAAATTACTGAGGTTTAAAAGGAGTTTAAGTAATATCTTGCCTACAACCTAAACCAGTGTGGAAAAAAGCAGTCAACTAAGGGCCCTATCCCAAGGGGATTCCATGTGTCTCCTGATAGCCCTCTGAAAGAAGCTCCTTATTTTATGTTTGGATTAGTGCTGGCCCAAGTGTGACCGGTGACCACAGAAGCTGCTATCCTTCTATATTCACTTACCTCATACTATTTCTCAAATCACTTATATGTTATGGTTAACTAAATATTGTCACGAATGAAAGTGAACTCTGTATTAATATTTGGTTAAAGGAGACATTATCTGGCTCATATGAAGTACACCTTTTGCCGATCAAGAGATGGACCCTGGTTAGTCAGCTGACTGTAACTTGGCCCTCCATCTCTCACGTTGCTTACACTAACTTAAAGGTTAAAGTTAACTAGTTAATACTACAGTTAGAGTCAAACACTGCCTGCTTTATGAATGTATTCTACAATCACATACACTGGTTATCAATTGTTTGAATGCATGCTTATTCTCTAAGTAGATTGTCATTGTGTTCATGTATGTCCTAACTTTATGTTAATCCCATGTGGCAAGGGGGATTTTTTTAAACATGGCTTATCTCATAAGCAAATGCAGTTATTTATTTCTGTTTTAAATCAGTTTAATTAATAAGGTGACGAGTAGATTTCAATCACAGTATTTTACTGCCCTACATGATATTACTGTAATGTTTAGGATGTAATTTCTTTACACTGTAATTTTCAAGATGCTCAATCTTTACACTGTAATATGCTGAGGACTCAGGGAAGGAGGAAGTGCATGTTTAGTTAATGGGTAGGGGGAAGACACACAGAATATAACCTGAGGCCTGATGCCAGATCAGGAGTTCTTTGCAAACCAACTCAGGTTTTGTTGTTACTTCTGTGCAAGTGATACCAAAGTCTTTCAAACCTTGTCCTTCTCGACCTGTCTTGTTTTGTTAAACTGTTAAAGTGTGGGATTTTATCCACAACTGTAACTATTGATTGGTTTATACTATCTTGTTATTTAGCAGACACTTTTATCTCGGGAGAATTACAGTGATTTCAGATGCAGGTCATTAAGGAGGACGCAGTTGTTAGGGCATCTTACACAATGAAGCCTACTTGGTAGATTGCTCTCCCAGTACCCTTTGCCTGGGAGTCCAAGTATTATATCCTGGCCCGAAGAAAAACTTTTCATAATTTCCAAAGTAATTAAAAGGAGTACATTGGTAACAGAATCTGCATTCAGAGTCCTTGTTGGTGTTTGGACCATGGTTCCCGCGGTGTTCCAGGGATCTGTGGCGGGGACAGGGCCAGGCTTGGAGGCGAGGTGTTGGGACAACATTCAGTGTTTAATGAGACCCTCAGAGAATGGCAAGTGACTTCATATGCTGGCCCTGATGACCCCAAAATGTGGTTAAACGTGATTGTGTTTGAATTCATCGTGCATGCCTTTTCTCATTCAAGCGTTGCAAAGAATGAATATAAGTCGGGGTCTGTGTATGCTTTGCCGTCTGTGTGTTTGTTTGTGTGTGTGTCTGTACATGCAAGCACAACAAACACGTGGACACACAAACAAACCACACCAGTGGTGACAGAATGATAAAATCCTCTTAGTGCAAAGCAAGTGTGTCTTTGACAAAAGACAGGAAGTCAGGCGGACGGACATCGAGACAGACAGGAAGGCAGACATGAATGTATAATTCAGCTCTGCGTTTTCTTGGTCAGATGAGTACTTTGCGTCTCCTCTCCTCTCTCAGCTCTCTTTTATGTCTCCCCCCTGCCACCTCTCCTTCCCTTTCTCCTCCCCTCTCCCCTCCCATCGTCACTCGTCTTTACCATTCGTTCCCTCCTCTCCTCTCCTCCTTTCGTGTCTCCTCCACTGTTTCCTCCCCTCCTCACCAATCTGCTCCTCTGCTTCCCTTCCCCTCCTCACCCATCTTCTACTCCTCTCCTCGCTCCCTCTGCCTCTTCCTACCCTCCCCTCCTTCTCCCCCCTCACCTATCGTGCAGAGGTCATGGTGGAACGAGCTCCCTGCCGATGTAAGGACCGCAGAGTTGCTCACCAGCTTCCGCCAAAGACTCAAGACTCCCCAGTTCAGAGTTCACCTAGACTCTGCATAGTCCAACCCGTCCACCCCCCCTACTTACTGTATGTTGTACGTCCTGGCACTTAATGTGCACACTGACTGTATGTCGTATTTAATCATGGTGCTTAGTTATGTAGCTCCTTATCCTAACTATTTTTGTTGCATACGGGGAATGGGTTAACCTAGCAATTGTTCGTCTTTTGCATTTGGCTCTATGAACATCCTCATTGTACCGACAGAGATATTTTACTTTCACTTTCTTATTTCTTTCGGACAACACTTACCACATGGTAGATGCCGATGCTGTTCCAGCCTTGCATTATGGGTAGGAAGGAGATGACGGTGGGGATGACCCAGCAACCCCCGATCATCAGCGTCACCCGCAGAGGGGTCATCTTGTTATGATAGACCAGCGGCTTGCAGCAGATCGCATAGTACCTGCCCACACACACACACACACACACACACACACACACAGTTGAGTTGTACATGATGCAACTTATGTCAATATTGCAACATAACACACATGTATGTATCTGCACGTGTGTGTGTGTGTGTGTGTGTGTGTGTGTGTGTGTGTGTGTGTGTGTGTGTGTGTGTGTGTGTGTGTGTGTGTGTGTGTGTGTGTGTGTGTGTGTGTGTGTGTGTGTGCGTGCGTGCGTGCGTGCAAACTCCTTTGCTGAGCGAGATGTTTCCTTAAAGAGGTTAAAGGACAGCCGGATGCTTCAGCTTCAATTAAATCACCCGCCCCCTCCAACCCCCGCCCATCTTCAACACAGACCCATGTGTTCATTCATGACTCAAAGGGACGGTGGACGGACTGATGGTGGGCTAGGGTCACTCTGCTAAACTCCATGACACCCCAGGACCGCGCCCAGTGCAGTCCTCAACTGCTGGAAACTGGGAGCTACCAAGTACGGCCACTGTCTTCTCAGGATGGACACACCGGGAGCTGCCCAGTACAACCACAGGCTTCTACTGGTGGACAATGGGAGAGGCCTAATACAACCGCAGTATTCTACTGGTGGACGTTATTCACTGCAAAAATGCTTTCTTGAGAAATTCGAGACAACATTGTATTGCTCTCTCACTACCCTGGTGTCTCAAACTGATGTTTTGTGTAGTTGTCAGGCTGATTCTCATCTCCTGGAGGATGAACGCTTTCATTAAATGATCGTGTGATCAAGAAGTGATTGTTTCCCCTTCCTCCATGAATCCTTGGTTCACCTTGTCTAATTTATAATAGAGTGTAAAAGGAGAGGCTTGAAATCCAGTAGTGCATCCTTAACCTGCCTCAGATGGCTTAGTTAGTGATGACTCATGCTTCAGACCTGCCACTGTGTGCTTTGGTAACTCCATAGAAAACTTTGAAAGGTAGCAATTTAAAAACTAAGAAACAAGCATAAATCTGTATTAAAATATCACATAGCTACCAGCTCAACAAATCCTAGATCCCTGCCAATCCCGTCCCTATTGTCTCCCTGATGGTATTAAGAATGTACGTATGTTTGGACATTAAGAGATTCATTTGGGTGTCTAATGTGTCGGTATAATCCTGTGTCAGCCTACTCCCAGTGAGAGCTGTTCCACAGTAATCATTG
>NC_079421.1:20513743-20625856 GCF_026213295.1 Gadus chalcogrammus | reverse complement strand
GTAAGTGACATTTGATCACAGTAACTTAACAGTGCGTACCAATGGCGCAGGTAGTTGTATGGGGAATCATGCAGAAGGGTGCCTACAGGTGGGCTATCGACAATAGGGATCCAACCCAGTACATTTTATCCACTGGAATTCGAACAGACTAGACAAACTAGACTATCTTGTCGAGGGAAAATTTATTATTTTCTGGTTCATTTCGTCGACAGAAAGATGCAGATGTATGATGCAAGACCCCTCCCCAAGCTCTTTTTGGCAGCGTATGACACTGCAGCACTAATCAGTTTCCATGTGCTGAAGCCTTTATCATAATCAGCACAAGCAGGATAATTTATGTGTGGTTTCCCCAAATATGCCCCAAAAAGAGAAGTCTTGTGCCCTCCGAAATATTCCTCCTCAGCCTCCGACCTCTGTGGTTACAGTGCTGAGGGGACCCGATCACTGACATCGTGATTGTGTAAAAACGAGTGCTGTCAGTTAAACGCGTTATTAACGGCGTTAACGCAAACCAATTGTAACGGCGTTAAAAAAAATTATAGCGCGATAAACGAGATTATTATTATTATTATATATTTTTTTTCTTTGGCTTAAAACAAAGAAGCAGTAGCCTGACTGCTATGTTCAAGGCAGTATGTTTGTATGTTCATCGTTTAATTGCACTAAAGTGCAATTAAACGATTAGCATATACTGTTTTGATCAGTATGCCAATGTTGTTATCAATAAAAAAACATTTGCACAAGGCAAGCCGATGCACTTCTCCATGTTGATAAGAGCATTAAAATGAGAACAATTAATGGGACAAAGAAATCAAGGGATATTTAGAATAGAAAAAAGATTTAACTATGTTAACTATGACATTAATGCGATTAATCGCGATTAAATATTTTAAACAGCACTAGTAAAAACTAAACCATAACAGATGTAGCACCTGAGTCAGTCTGTCTGGCGGTGGCTTACAGTAACACTTCAAGTCATTCATCACACACAAATTCATCCTTTCCACCTCACATAACTCCCTGCCTCCCTCATTCACTCACGCACTCACCTCGCCCTCTTAGGTCCCCTCACATCAATCACTTAGTCACCTCCCCTCGCCTCCTCACTTACCCACTCTATTGACACGCTGAATTATTCACTCACAGCAATCTCCCACCTTAGTCATTCACTCAACTCACTCACCTGCCCTTACTTACTCACTCACTCCCTCCCTCCCCTCCGTCACCCGCTTCCTGCCACAGGCTCCCAGTCACAACACAGTTCTGTAAGTAGCATGACGTGACAGAAACCACATCAATTTAATTAAATGCATCTATTTTCTGCTGCCTCCTTGGCATCGCTCTATCTTAAAACGTCGGATCTGATATGTTGTCTGATATCCATCACGGTCAAGTGATTTTGCTTCAAAAACTTTTCTTTCCTGTCGCCCTGGCAACGGCTCCAACAGCCCCCCCCCCCCCCCCCCCTCCACCCATATTAGGAGTACGATGACGATGGAGCCACCTAGATGATGACATGTAAAACACCTTGAAGAGATCGTTGAGGTTCAGGAGAGGCCATGTATCTGATAGGTTCACTACGAGACTCTGAAGCGCTTTTCCTAAAGCCTCCTAGGGACGTCTGTATTTAACCCATACACACACACAACCCACATACTGTAAACATACACAACCATGCACACTGCCACGCATACAATAGACCCACAAAAACATGCATACAATGTATTGTGCACATACACACACATAGCCAGGGCACTCACATACTGTAGACACAGACAACCCTGCAAACCAACACACATACCGTATGCACACAAGGTATTCATAAAACACACAAATAGCAGACACACAGAGGCAAACACATATCACACAGACATTCAAACATAAACATATCATCGCCCACATATATGACACACATACATGTGTGTTTCATGCTTGTCGTCTTCATCATCTAGTGATTAATACTTTGATATTATTGTATCCTCACAATCACACTAGAAGACACGCAAGACGCAAAAGACAAAAGCGTTGATGAAAGTCCTGACGTGTGACCCGCCTTCTCCTGAACACTAACCAGTCACCTCTCCACCCTGGTCCAAACCATCCACCATGGTGAACTTCACCTCCGCTCTCAGAGATGAGAAGAGAGCATGTTTGTGTTGCTTTAATGATCTGTGTCTGTACCAATCCTCTGGGTTGTTACTGCGCTTGTTGCGTTGTGAAAGCGCATTCCCTCAGTACCTGGCGTACGACTCAGCGCTGAGCGGCAGGATCACAGACGAGCTCTGGTCTTTGATCTCTGCTACAAAAAGCCCGCGTATCAGAACAACCGCTAATCAGAACACACGCTAACAGCTTGCGGCATAGAGGTATTATTAACACACACCCACGAGCGCACACAGAGACACAGACACATGCACAGACACAGATTGTGAGACACACACAAATACACACACAGACAGACAGACAGACGAATACACACACGCACACACACACCTCTACAGAGTCACACAGACACGTGCACACACAAAGACCACACACACACACACTCACACACGCACGCATGCATGCAAAGACACAAAGACAGACACACACTTAGACAAAATAGAGACACAAATTCAAAAAAGACACACACACGCACGCCCACACACACACACACTCACTCACATGCATATAAAACATGAAATACCACAAGACCAATACTGCATTGATTGGAGGTTCCAGTTCCTAACATTGCTCCATGGCATGCTATGGTCAGATATCACCGTTTTTGGGGTGCTGTTCTGCTACTCTCTCTCTCTCTCTCTCTTTCCACCCCTTAAAATCGTACCTTAAAGTGACCTACTTCAAGGAGCAGCTGCTTCTTGCTATAGGATGTTGACAGTTTAGGCTGATTGATTGGGGATCAAACCAAGGACCTTAAGACTGAAAATCAGGGACCCTTATTAAGAGACTATCCGGGAATATAGAGAATAAATAACTATTATATGACTGCTCTATAAGAGTTACATTGTCCGTTCCAGGTGATGAGGGTGACTGGTTAATAATCGAAGATATGTGTCGGACAGCTGGCTGACAGGAGGATCTGCCAGATGTGAGGTGAATGAACAGCCCCGCTGTAATGTTCATTTATGCAGAGACGCACGCACGCACATGCACACGCCGTGGCCAGTATGCTGTTGTCACCGGCTGCCGGTGCAGGCTGGGAGCTTGCATACAAATACAGAGCATATTGTAATAATCCGAGGTATTTTGATGAATGGATGACGCAGGCTTTAGAATTTAGGCGTTAGGTGTTTATTAATTCATCCAAACTGAATAACCCTTCCTTCCTAACAACGTGTTCTACACCAGGAAACAACAAAGTAATAACCCCCCACTTCAGTTCCTCAGCACAACACAAAAACAATGAGCACAGAACACAGCTACTTTTAGTAGAATGCAACAGAACTAAAAGAACAATTAAACAACACATGTCAGGCACTATTTGGGACGCTGCAATGTGTATATTGAGAGAGAGAGAGAGCGAGAGCGAGAGCGAGAGCGAGAGCGAGAGAGAGAGAGACAGAGAGAGAGAGAGAGAGAGAGACAGAGAGAGAGAGAGAGAGACACAGACAGACAGACAGACAGACAGACAGACAGACAGACAGACAGACAGACAGACAGACAGACAGAGAGAGAGACAGAGAGAGAGAGAGAGACAGAGACAGAGAGAGAGAGAGAGAGAACAAGAAAGACCATACCATGAAGGAAGAAAAAGGGGAGCGAAACGGTTGATTGATAGCAGACCAGCAGACCAAGAGAAATGGAAAGCTAGAGAGAAAGATTTATAGAGAACACTTAAAATGATAGAAAAGGTGACAGTAACAGCTAGAGGTCGAAAGCGAGAGGGCAAGCAAGTGAGTGATACATGAACGTACAACGACCCCGAATACACCTGATACAGCTGACCTTTGAACGTCGGTTGAGGTGAACACATACACAAAATCACACTGAGCAATCAGCCCGGATATGACATAATGGAGGTAAATGGGGCGGGGGGGGGGGGGGGGGGGTACGCTGGGGTTGACTTCTCTGACCCTCCAGGGTATCAGGTAGCAGAACCCCCCAGGCCGTCGTCGAGAGCAGGGCTACTCAACCTGTAGCGAACACCAAGAATTGATAGGAACTCACCCAGCCACTGTTTCTGATGAACGTTACATTACATTATCACTGGCATAGGCCTGTGCGGTATTTTCTGGGGAAGCCGTGTTAAATGTTAACGCAAAAACAGTGAAGAATAGATAGAAGGCAAATGTTGAAACTACACTGAAAAACGGAAAAATACTTATTTTTCCGTTGATAGACCTCCTGCAATTCCATTCAAATGACTTTCTTTCATACCTTCTTTCCTTCCTAGCTTCCTACCCTACTCATTTCCTTCCTGCATTCCTTCCATCCTTCCTCCTCTCCTACCATTCTCCTCCACTCCTCCTCCTCGTCGAAACCAGGATGGAATATTAAGCTGTCTTAATGTTAGTGGAGTCAGCAGAGATAAATCCAACCTCATGAAAATGAACAAGTTTTTTAGTGCAATTCTATGCGTATAATCAACTGCAGTGCACAGCTATGATTAGACATGCAGGCTAGGTTTGTATGTATGGCTCGGGTCATAGCGTTTTGAAGGCAGAATATAATTGTTGGCTGACACTGCTGTAGCCTAGGCCGTAGCATCCCATAATTGCAAACAATAGCAACAACACAGCTATGGTGTTTGGCCCTGGGAGAACAAGCTAGTCTAGTATGCAGGCGGTGACCCCAGTTTTCTCTTTGTGGAGAACAAGGCCAAACTTAGCCTGCAAGTCGGCCAAGACCAAGTGCTACAGCCATGTGAAGCCAAGCCAAGTCACTTTTTATCCAGATATGTATAATTTGGAGGATATTACATTAATAATATTGTAGATCAAAAGCAGAGACTAATGAGTCACCCAGTTATGCTATGTTGGACGATCATGATGCCATCTGTAGCCTATCATTTTTCAGGATTTATACAGATGGCATGGAAAGTGTCACATTTTGTTAAAAGAAAGGGAAGCAAATCGCATGTATTTTCCTTATTTATCGGTCATTCCTTCGTACCACTTTGGAATATCTCCCTGCCCTCACCATGGAAATCCGACCCCATCTGTTGAAACCAACCACTTGTGTGAGTGTGTGTGTCTGTGTGTCTGTGTGTCTGTGTGTGTGTCTGTGTGTGTGTGGCAGTAGCTCAGGAGGTAGGAGCGGGTCGGCTGGTAACCTGAAGGTTGTTGGTTCGCTCCCCGGCTCCCCAGTGTCGAGGTGTCCTTGAGCAAGGCACCTCACCCTAACTGCTCCCGACGAGCTGGCTGTCCCCCTTGCGTGGTTGACTCTGCCGTCGGTGTGTGAATGTGTGCCTGAACGGTGAATGTGAGGCAATATTGTAAAGCGCTTTGGGTGGCCAATGTTTAGAAAAGCGCTATATAAATGCAGTCCATTTACATTTAGACCATGTGTCAAGCCCAATCCAGGGTCAACAAATGAATAATCTTTTGCAATTTCAAACCGTGCCTCCGCCGGGTGTCTGTGTATAAACCTGCCAGTCTGGGACCTGCCTTGGGCGCTGGGGGGGGGTCATCTTGCTCTACTGCGGAGGGCAGGGGTTGTTTGGCCCTGTAAATCAGCAGTGGGGCCCCTTGCTGGTCTCCTTCCAGAATATTCTCCTTTCTGCGACGGGAAATGGACCTGAAGCTCGGCCCCTGCGCCACGGCCGGAGTGACAGGCCTGGACCGCCATTCCGTTCCAATTACACGCTCGTTGTCTTAACCTCACCCAAGAGAGAGGGGAGGGGACTGACTGTGGCAATGTGATGGGGGGACATTGAATCAAAAATACAGTTTGCCTACACTATGTCTGGTGTGAATTACTGTCAAAGGCACCCTTTCCTTTTCCTTTTTTGCTTTCTTTCCTTGCTTCCTTCTCTTATTCCTTCTCTCAAACCCTAAATACATACGTGTTCACTGAGCTTGGCATCCCTTTGTGAAATCACCCATTCCAAGTAGCTGCGTGGAGTCATGTGAAGGACTCCACTGCTAACTCCAATTATTTCATTCGGCCCGAATGAAATTGCAAGCTGGATGTATTCTCTGTGACCGTTATCTCTAATCCAGCTGCAGCAGCGTCAACGGTCAACCGTGTCTTTGGAGGGAGGCCTAAGGTCAAGAAGACTTCCAAAAGGAACCGAATAACAGAACGATAATAACACCGCTCTCTGCTATTCAGAGACCCGAGACACTATTCAGTGTCCCCATATTGATTGCAAAATACTCAGACACACTTCCACACACACACAGAAAATACACACACAAACGCACACACATGGCCTCTAAAGGAACCATTTCTCTGTGAGAGCAATGGTCTCTCACACAAACAGCTGCACACTCTACTCCACAGACTTATACTCAAAGCACGCACACACACACACACACACACACACGCACGCACACGCACACGCACACACACAATTTACCAGTGGTTTTGCCTCTTTCTTATTTAGCTAAATACTAAATACAGGAATGCATAATCTACAATCAATCATGTGTACACACATTAATAACCATACACTCACACACTCAAGTTCCGAGAAGCAGACAGACACTCAACAATCATCCCACACACACACACACTCACACACACGTACACACACAGACACACAAACACCCGCACACTCTCTCTCTCTTTGATACTCTCTCGAACAGAAACCTCAACAATACATGTTTGTCATCCAGCATTTAAACCCTCTGTTGTCTTTGTTCTAAACGCTCATCAAAGCTTCCTGCGCCCCCCCAAACCCTGGGCTACGGTCGACCTACAGATGATTGTTCCTGGATTTACTGTGGCCATTCTTGTTTACCCTTGGCCTGGCTTGCACTCACCAAATGGCAATGAAATGCTGCAACACAGGGATGGCATATGTTATGTGACAAGCTGCAGAGGCTATTCTCAGCCAAAGTTATGGAAGCTAGTTCACCGAGGGGTTGAGCGAGCGAAATGAAGCCTCTTCTTTTGGGTTATTCCGTCGGTATTGGGCCGAAGGACATTACAGTGGTTCTAGCTAACGGTTATTGTTTTTGAAACTCAATAAGAGCATTGCTTCACACATTATGGCAGCTGTGAGATTATTCAAATTAATATTGACAAATCAGAAATGGGTTACAGTGCTGGTGGCAGTTGCTCGGTTCTCGCGCATTCCGACAAACTGACATCATGACACTTCCCAGCAGCGAACGTTCGAATAAAAAGTTGTAAAAAGGAGAAAGCTGTGCGGCTGGATCCAGGCCAAATCCTCGACAGCTGATTGGTCCAATGGAAAAACAAAACGGACCGCAATTCCGTGTGATTCATACTGAAATTAGACGCATATGAGGCAGCCGGTGCTGTAAATGTGGAACAAAACCCCTTGGGAGACATTGGAAGCCAGTTCCCCTAGTAGCAATCCATGCAGCTCTGATCCCCACAGCCTCCCACACAAAATAAAACGCGAGGGTTTTCTTTAATTTCCCAAACGTTTCCTGTTTCAATTATGGACCATTTATGTGTCTCGGAAGGGGGGAGGAATTGGAGCTGATGCAGGTGGCAGAAAGACGGGGGAAAGATGGGGAGGGGGATAAAAGGGATTTAACATGGGAATAGGGTTAGGGGACTATTGAAACTACATCCCTGTGAACTTGACCCGACCACCTACTATCCTGTCACACAAAGGGCTGCTTCAGGTATGAGACTAGTGAAGAAAGTGAAGAAAGTTATAATTTCAGGATAAAACCCCTTGAGACGTACCATTCCGTTTCGAGGGGGTCTTGACAAAAGACACAACATGAGGTACCACCCAATATGCAACAAATAGCAGACACAACATTGCAACCTTGCAACAAATTATAGTAACAATCAGACTAATTATGAAAGGACAAAAACAAACACACACAATCAAGCACAAACACCAAGAAATCTAGACAGCCACACCTGTTTTAACAACAGTAAATAATGACAGTTGATGAGGAAGGCAGTTGTGAGGTGAGTGATAAGAGCATTTTTTAATAAGCCTAAATAATGTAGAGATTTCAGAGAAATTGGTGGGTTGTTCCAATCTCTAGGTGCCTTATAATTAAAAACAATTTTCACCTAATTAAAGTGAAATTAAAGTGAGTAGTTCCTGTAAAAAGATAGAATGGTTGAAATGAATACATTAGAAAATAAAATGGTACCAGTGCAGCAGTCGTCTATTTTCGAGAGAAAGTCAGTTGATTGTATATTATACAGTAGTCAAAAACAGGCAATAACAAGTTTTATACAGTTTATTTTGTACCCTCATGGTAAAACAGTTATTTGATATGTACAAAACACAAATATAACTATGAATATTTTAGATAAATAATCAATGTGATTTTTGTCTGATAATTCAGAGCAAAACCACAGCCAGATATGTTACAAAGTCAACCTTAATGAGTACTGCCACATCAGATGGAAAATGGAAAAATGATCAGTAGCAGATTTAAGCCTTTGCCTTGTACCAAACAGTGTGATGCAAGACTTTGTGAGATTAAGAAAAGGCCAATTTATAAAAAAACAACTGTTCAGTATCCGGTCAAACTCTGACTAGAGAGAATCTATATATATAATGATCCATAATGTATATGAACTAGCATCATATATTACAGTATCATCTGCATTTAGATTTAGATTTTTTACGATTGTCTCGTGCCCACTTACCAAGGAAAGTAAAGGAGAGAGAAAGATCTAGTTGGTCTGATGAAAAAACGTCAACAATTATAGTAACGCGCCACATTTTTTGGAAGTAACGGAAACAGCGTTCTAATGATGGGAGGAGTAATCAATTTGATTAATGTTTACTTTAAAAAGTAACGCCGTTAGTAAATCCGTGATTTATTACGCCGTAATTCCAATCACTGGTCTTGAATATAATTAAGAGTTTGGAGGTCAATTCCACAAGAAGTCTGCAAAGAGCCGATAGAAGTGAAATGTTGATTGAATCTGAGGGTTCTTCAATGATGCAATCTTTGAACAATACCTGATTAATCAACTGCCAGACATATTGAGATGGTCATTTGCTTGTCTCCAGATCTGTCTTCAATTTTTTTAATGTTTAGAAAGTCAGCATAATGAACGGCCTTGACATTTCTAGTTTAGTCCTGCTTTTATTTCTTAGCTGTCTTCAACTTCCCATGGCTAAATCTCCGCTGTTTGATCAGATTTTTAACTTTAAATGTTTTCGAGGCTGCATGTTTGTTGCAGATATATATCAATTTAGAAGACGGATGGTCCCTACGATTTGGATCTACATTTAAATTGTAAACTTAATCCAAGCCTCATCAAACCATACCAGCGTAATGCCCAGAAACCAGAGGAGAGATAAGCTTCTTGTCTTTTCTGAAATCGGAAAAGAGCCGGTCAACCTTTTTCCACTATAATTTTTTCCATAATATTGCTGTAAACCTTGGCATTTGTGTGACTTTGTTGTAGCCCTCTTGATCGTAGCGTATGTGAAAGACCTTCCAACAAATACAATGTCACTAGATAGCATTACCAAAGTTTACCAGCATTTATACTATAACACAGAGTACCATACATGTAAGTACATATTTATTTTCTGATGTTTCCCCTTGTCTTCAGTAGTAGTGTCCTAATTTTGTTGTATTCTGTACAATGACAATAAAGTATTTATATTATATTATATATTATTATATTATATATATGTTGCACAAAGAAATTAGGAGTATAGGTCCTTTGGTAAGGGTAGTGTAATGACTAATGAATAATGAATGCTAGAGTATAGATCTCCAAGCCAAATGTTTCAAATGCTAAGTATCCTCATCCTAGCCCCTAACATGCGCCTCAATACCTTAATAAAGGTGTCCTCTGCTAAAGGACTACACAGATTCCATCAATAACTATTTGCCATTGTAAAGGACAGTGTGTCCCCCTTGGGTGATTGTTATGAGTGAAGAGAGAAGCCAGTGGCTTTAAGTCTTCTGGATGTTGAGTGAAGGACGGCCATGAGCAAGTAAATACGACGTAAAGAGAGACAGATAGAGAGAACATTAGAGGACGAAAACCAACACGGTCAGGGGAAGGAAGAGAGGAAAGAGAATAGAGAGAGGCAGATGACATGACCTCGGCCACTCTGACCAGTGAAGCAAACCTGCAGGTATGCCTCTCATAGCACCCAGTCAACACAACGGTAAAACCATGGAGATCCACATCACGCAGCGCACTGAGACAGAGTTTGCTTGAGAGGATGGAGATGGAGTTGTTGGACTGGTGATGGAGGTAGTGATGATGGTGTAAGTGTTGTTGTGTGTTGAAGCAGTTGTGGTTTGGGGTGTTGGTGGATTATGGTGGATGAGGAGGTAGGGTGGATGGTGGTAAAGGGGTGGTTTGCGGTAGAGAGTGATGCTGAGTGTTGTCGTCCGGTGGTGGATGAGTGGAGATGAAATGTCATGAAATGCATGTGGGACTAAGACTACGTCACCCTAACCCTTCCCACTACTGCATAACACAAAGATATTTCCATTAGAGATGATAGGAATTCCATTGGATAACATCTCAACATCAGCCCCACCCCCTCACCTGAAAGTTGTTGGAACCACAATAGCAACAACAACGGCCTCTGCCAACTGGACTAAGCAGGGTTGAGGTTGCAGTCAGATCATTATGGGATGTCTAGAAGAGGGCGGTGTAGAAAACTCTGGGTCACGACCCTACTGGTGACTCACTGGTGGGACGCAGGTTTTTTTTATAGAAAATACAATTAATCAATCATTTGAAACTAAAGTGTTGAAAGTTTTATAGCACCAATCAAAATGGCCAAAGAGGAATAAACAGTAGCGCAGATGTCTTCATATTAAGTATTTGTTAGCTGGAGTCAGAAGGTTTTGTTGACTCACAAAAAGTAGAATAATTGAAGCTGGAGACTATTCATAAGGCTATCAGTGTTGTTATGGGCTTAACAGATAGCGCTCAGGCTAGCATTTGGCTCAATTACAATAATGGACAGCAAGAAAATGAGCTCAACACATAAAAAAAGTATTGGCTTTAAAAATATTTCTAAATAAAATTTACTTTTGTCTTTATATTTTTTTAACATATGTTCAAAGCAGGATATTCAGGAAATAAATGCTTCAAAACCTTAATTTTAAAAATGTGTGAACACAATTAAAAAAACTGAAACATAGGATGATGAGATTTTGAGACGTTTCACAGTTCCATACTTGATTGCTCACAAGAACCTGATTTGAACCTAATTTTTCTATGGCAGATCTGGACCTCGTTTCCCGAAAACGATGGATCTTCGATCGTAAGATCATTCTCACGATGGATCTTGCGAACCATCGTGAATTTCTTTGGAGCGTTTCCCGAAACTCCTCTTAACATGAACACGCGTTCACTGCACTCACGACGTTCATAAGATTGTAACTGTCCCCTGACACGGTGCTGAAATGGGCTCCGTACTGAGGGAGACGCAGGAATGTCGCAGGAAGATGGGATTAAAAGGCGCTAAAATATCTCCCCATCAAGGCCAAAAGCAGAGTAGCCTACGAAAAGAATAGACTGCAATAATTTGAAGGCTAAAGATATTAAAACACAATTGACTAGGCCTAGTGGCAGGATGATGTAGAATATAGGTCTTTTTACGCTGACAAGCCGATTCGGTCGCAGCTTGGCACGCCCGGCGATTTCACCTTCTTATCTCAAGTTTCCTGTGTAAAAACCGAGGGGGTCAAATCCCCCGTTCATCACGGCGCGGGCTTTCAGGCGGGGCTGCGCACGGAGTCTAGAACTCTTTAGAATTATTTGTATTATTGCAAACTCCCGAATGTTTTAATTTTTTATGAATGAAGACACCCGCATGCAATAATGAGTTCACGTCTGAGTGTAGACTACAAATGCGATTAACTATGATCAGGGATGTTCGTTACTGTCTAGACACGGAACCATTAAATAGTGAACTTCATCACAGCCTCACCGAAGCGCCTACAGTGCTTAATGCAAACAATCGCATCAAAAAACGCCTGCAGAAATGATCCGACACCCGCTGGTCTCAGCATGATGCATGTCTACAGTAGCCTTCTGTCATTGATCAATGTGAGGACATTTTAACCACGATGGTTGAATTAAAATCAGAGGGAGACAGCAAGTGCACCTCGAAAGCGACCTCCCTCACAAGAGTAATGGAATCATTTGATTTTATTACATGCCTTGTGACGTGGCGTTTGATCGGTACATTTCGCCTGGGCATGTATTTTTGGAATTTTAAATTGCTGCAATAAATGGTGTTGTTGTTGACTTCTAACATATCTCTATCTTTGCTGTTTAAATCTAACAGTAGTCTATGAATAATATATCGGCGTTAACCACTGTTTTTGGTTGTGAATTTGTGCCAGCTGGGCATTCCGTGGTATTGGATGTGTTTTAATAAAACGCATCCAATACACGGAATGTCCGCTGGTGACGCCACTGAGGCTATAGTAGGCTAACGATGCTCTTAGCGTCCTACGAGTACCCCAGGAGTCCTCGTTAGCTACGAGCGTTTTCACGACGTTCGTTACCAACGATACTTACGGGAAACGGTGTGAAAAGTGTACGATGCTCGTATGACGCACCTCACAATCCACTTAGGCGATGCTTTCGGCGCACTTAGCGATCCACTTAAACGATGCTTTCGGGAAACTGGGCCCTGGGCTGTATTGTGATCCTAACTACTGAATTAATAATTCATGAACATAGGAATGTCTAATTTCTCACACAAATAACATTATTTGTCATAAAATATTGTTTGGAAGATTCAGGTTAACTATTGACTGTATTGATTTAATACAAGCAATAGTGTGTGTGTGTGTGTGTGTGTGTGTGTGTGTGTGTGTGTGTGTGTGTGTGTGTGTGTGTGTGTGTGTGTGTGTGTGTGTGTGTGTGTGTGTGTGTGTGTGTGTGTGTGTGTGTGTGTGTGTGTGTGTGTGTGTCCCTCTCTCTAGGGGACAGCTGAACTTCAACAAAGCATATTGTCAAATATTTTATAATAGTAATAATACAAATAATACGAATAATAAAAATAAACGATTTATTTGCTCAGGGTTCTTTTGCCTTTCGCTTTCTAAACTTCTAAATAGACTGCCCAGAGGGATCCATCTTATCCAACACGCTAGGGGTAGGACCACACTCACACACACACACACACACACACACACACACACACACACACACACACACACACACACACACACACACACACACACACACACACACACACACACACACACACACACACACACACACACACACAATCTGATTACGAGCTCATTCATTTGTATTTATAATTTTTTCCAGTTGCACTAAGCAGACCTTCTCACCACTAATGGACTGTCTAATGAGACTTTAATCCCGTTAGATCCTCCATTGTTCCTAATAAAATCCAATAAATACGATAAATCATTGCTAACCAATCCTTTATTTTCCATAAAGAATGACACATCCATCTTAGTGTGTTGTCTTTCAAGCACTCATAAAAAAAACATCTTGATTATATTGAGATGAATTCTGTCTCAAATCTCTGCAATCAATATTTTTAACTAAATGGATAAGAAATGCAATGTGTTGTCTCCATGGAAGCAGCATTCCTGAAGCCAAATGCACAATATACACACCCAGTATATGTACACACAGTATATAACCTTATTTGGTAGAATAATGAGACTCCCAGTCAAGTCCTGGGATTCATTAAGTAAACAATAAATAATCAATCTAGTATGAATAAATTAATGATCCACTAATCTCTCCACCAGTTTCTGCTACGAGCTCAGAGGGATTCTTACTGATGTAATGTGACCCATTTCAAAGTATAACAGGATATTCATCTATTATAAATGTCATTTATAATAGATATTATTATAAATAACATTCCCTTCCACCACCCTTGGTTGTTGTCTATTGTTAACAACCAGTTAACAATAACAATAACAATTATTGTTAGTCTCTGCTAAGAGCACAGAAGGATTCTTACTGACGTAGTGTGACACATTTCAAAGCAGAGCAGGATAATAGGGGCGGGGCTCAATGTCGGAGGGTTCATGGAGTGTAGGGGTGCATTGATCATTACTGAGACCAATTATTGATTGTAAATAGCATTCCCTTCCTATTTATTATTTATTCCTATTTAAATTGCCTTCCCTAACTTTAATATATGTGCACAGTAGCTACAATGAATACATTAGCATTTACCTAAGCATGTGTATGGATGAGGGAAATTCTATTATTGTTGCTCCACAGAGTATGATGAAGAGATCTGTTGCTAGGTTTCGGTTGATAAGACCTCCCAGCATCAATCGGCTCTTTCGATGGAATGCCGATGTGCCGGCATTTCAAATGTCCATTAAAATCATTATACCATTCGGTAGAATCCAAAAATACAATATGTCGAAAAAGAGCAGCATAATAAAGTCAAGGTACTAGTGGTGTGTGCAGTAGACGCTGGTCTTATTATTGGTTGGCCAAATCAATCAGAGTCAAGCCTAAAGCTCAAGAGTTTACCCAAGAAATGAGCACACAAATCTATTTCAATTTAGAAAGAGGCAATTATCTGGAATCAATGTTTCAGTGAAAAACTAAAGTTAAATCATGCAGTACTACATAGCCAGAGACAAACATGAATGCATTCTCCACATAGAGAGGGTGCTGCCCATTAAAACCACATTCTTCTCGAGGTTGATACTGGGAGCTGCCCAGTACCACTAGAGTCTTCTACATGCGGACACTAAGAGCTGCCCAGTACAACCACACTCTTCTAACAGGGAATTCTGGGAGCTGCCCAGTTATACCATAGTCTCCTACTGTTGGAAACTGGGAGATGCTCAGTATAACATCAGTCTCCTATCCGTGGACACTGAGCACTGCTGCCCAGTTCTTCCACTTAGTCTTCTATGTATGTCTTCTATGTGTAATCCATTTAAACATTCAGAATACTGAATAAATCATAGGCATGTTGTAATGAAACTTGGATGTCACCACTACTAAATTGTATTACTACATTTAGTTTTTGTCTGAAAGCCCAAACGATGATGGAGTGATAAATGAAAAATGGCAGGCTACTAACTGTATCAAACCCTTAAGCACTGCATGTTTTTCAGATTTCAATGTTATGGCCCTTCTAAAAAGAGACACAGACTAGAAACTAATTGGTAAACACTACAAGCTTCCTGGATTACCCACGGTCACCACCACAACAACAAGTGTCTACAGGCAACTAAACGGACAGCAGAACTATTACGCAACGGCATTGAAGATCTGGGAACACATTCGATCCTGAACACCCGCCGCATCCGTAAAGGAGAGGAGTGATCAGCTACCAGGGAGAAGCAGAGGAGATCAGGTGTTGGGTACACTGTGTACGATGTGAAACATTAGTACAAACTCCCTGACCAATCAGAAGCATCTGTGCCAAGCCCTGCTCATGTGAAATCACAGATTCCCCTGGAGACGCAGTGGTTAGTGGGTCAGAGACGCTGAGGAGGTTTCATGTATGGCTCAGGCGTCTGGCTATGGTTTCATGGGCACAGATGGAATAACAGCCTCTCTGTGAAGACAGTCTCTCCTCTGTTGGGTAACACGACACGACACGACACGATACTGTACTCCCATCGGTGCCAGCCTAGTGCAATTAGAAGGCATTTGCTTCATTTAACTGCCAAAGAGGAAGTTGTATATAGGGGTCGGAGGTTAAAGGCGTGGGTCTAACCCATGTCACCTGCATACAGGCAGGTGCACTCACGACGTCAGGTAGTTTACATGCACCTGTGTAAGACATAACTACACACAGAGTTTCATCTTCCCTGTTATGATCTTTATTTTATGAAGACCACCGCCAATGTCACCAGATGACAATGAATGAATGCCAATTAAGTTGTGCAAATGTACGGGGGTTCTGCCCAAGACCCTCATCCACCCAGCAGCTTGGGATAATCGTTAACTACGAGTGGTCTGATTTGAGTTAGCAGAGCCTGGCACTAGGGGCACATCTAGTTCCAGAGTTTCAATTCAAGGGATGGATTTAACTGGAAGCCTGCATGGTTCATGCATCCAGGTTGAGTCATACAAGCCCTTGTTCATGGCAAGCGTTAGAGCTGAGATGCAACAGAAATAAGCCATGCACAGAATATATTAATGCAGCGAGGACGTAGTCAATACTACTTGACTATTGGTGACTATAGTACTGGTACTGTGTGTGTGTGTGTGTGTGTGTGTGTGTGTGTGTGTGTGTGTGTGTGTGTGTGTGTGTGTGTGTGTGTGTGTGTGTGTGTGTGTGTGTGTGTGTGTGTGTGTGTGTGTGTGTGTGTGTGTGTGTGTGTGTGTGTGTGTGTGTGTGTGTGTGTGTGTGTGTGTGTGTGTGTGTGGAATCTCCTATTCCCCTCCCTGCTCCATAATGACCTGTATCCTTAATTCACTCTAAAACACTTTGAATAAGTGTCTAAGGAGACCACGCAGATATTCAAGTTTGTGTTTCTCAGTGAATATCAGTCAGTTCTTGGCTGGGACATAAAATGATTCCACATATGGGCACAGCAAAATTGGATGAAGTAACTACACCATTGCTCTCTTGGCTTTGGCCGGACCAAGCAGTACATCAGCCAGTAAAGCAACAGCATCTCCTTTAAGACTTCACTGCAAGTTTCTGTTAATCGTTTAAAGTTCTAATCCGATAAAACCGTTATTGCTAGGTCGATAGCACTTTGTTCCGATGTTACCGTTGTTTCTAACTTCTGCATCACTCTTTGTCTCGTCGCCAACAAACCCTAATTGCCTCGTGCTGATGAGTCCGCTTTGGCCAGACTGATCTTCAACGAGAAACTGAAACGTGAACTCATGAGATCAGTAAGTCCCACAAGGCAGAAAGAAAACGACAAAACGCCCCTGGGGGGCTACAGTAACAGGCCTTCAGGGAGGCCGGCACATCCATGGGGAATCTGACAGCTTGTTATAAAATGACATGTGCATGCACACACATACACACGCACACACACACACATAGGCAAAGACACAAACCACCTGGGAACCTCCTGGGACGCCCACTCTGTGCGGATGGGTCTTCTGTTTATGTGTATATGTCTCTCTCTGTGTGTGTGTGTGTGTGTGTGTGTGTGTGTGTGTGTGTGTGTGTGTGTGTGTGTGTGTGTGTGTGTGTGTGTGTGTGTGTGTGTGTGTGTGTGTGTGTGTGTGTGTGTATATGTATATGTGTGTGTGTTTTGTTTGTGTATCAAAGCAACCGTGAGAATCAATGTCTGAGTGAACTAATTAATTCTGCTTGAGAAATCATGTAAACGAGACCAAGCTACAGGAGCCAATCACTGGAATATCAAGGGTAGAACGAGGGAATGATCAATATGAGTACAGCGAAAGAAAGCCATGGTCGATTCGATTGGCTCAATAACGAGATAAGACCCAAAGGACTTCTTGATGCATGGATGGATAAATAGCGTTCTGTTTTTAAGACCAGTGAAAGGGTTGTCAGCGGAAGCCACTTGGCTGTGGCTGGCTCTGGGTGTGTTTGTTTTAACGCTGTCTGGATGCGAACGCCGCTGCCAAGCGCGCCCATCCAAAATCCAAAGTGTTGGCCTGAGGTGCAGCGAGGAGATAAACAAAAAGGGTGAGGAGGTCGGTGGAGGAGGATGGTGGATTGTCATCAGATGGAAGACTGAAACAACAACTGATCTGATTGACCTGATGCCATCCGACCCTGGGACCCCGTCTGACCCCGTGACCCCTGACCCTGTCTGACACCAGAGAGCTGAATAGTTCCCGAGGCTCCCCCTTGCATTTTGTACAAAAGTTTCCTCCTCAGTAGCAACAACATATTATGCATTTATGTGCCCATTACTAGACTGTGTATTAATACCAAAGTATATCAAAGTAAATATAATAAAATGTCCCTTTTTGTAATAAACCCTGCTTTAAAACATAATTAGCAAGAAATGTGCATTATTTACATTGCATAACATTTATATATGACAATACAATATAATATTATTTGTTTTATTTAGATCCTCTTAAATGTAGAAAAGTGATTATGTTATCATAAACTGTAATTTGGAAGTACTCTGTACCTCAGAGCTTTGTATTTTTGTTTCTCATGAAAAGCGCAATATAAATGTATAATTGGTGTATTATTGAAATGCCTTCTAAAAACACAAAACCATTAATTTTACCAGCCAATATTCTCCTTAATCGTGATTTGGGAGCGTAATTATTTTTAGATCACAGAAATAAAAATAAAGGGAAAAACCATAATGCTGTTATTGTTAAAATATATAAATCATCCATGCACAATTATCTTTGTAACTGTTCAGGTTTCTTGGTGTACCATTACTTGCTGCAGTTTAGGTAATATTAAGGAATATATTTTGTCATGCCGAAAAAAGCCTTTGATTCGAAGACGAATTGAATTTGAGAGAATCATGCTTGGGCAAGAATGGAAAGTGTGTATTTGAAGTAGACGCGTGTTTGGCAGAGATATCAGGCTTTGTGCTCGCTCTCTGCTCTGGGTCTGTGTACCCTCGGTTTGTGGAGAGAAAGGGAAGAAGCACAGCAGGACTCCAGCAAGTGCGGCTGCACATCGATAATTGCGGTTATTTAGCAAAAATATCCCCGTGACGATGCAACCTTTAAAAAACAACTCCTCCGCTTTGCCAAGCCGTGTATCTCAATGTTTTATAATGCCTTTTTAGAGGAAATATAAATATAAAAGCGCAAACTATAGCTGTGTCATTGTAGCAATGGTTGTATTCAGAGCCATGATTCAGACCAAAGGTTCAAGATCATTTATCAGCCAAAACAAACACTTTTATGCAGACCTTAGCCCTATCTAAACTCAACCATCTTTAATCTAGTACATACCTTTAACCTTCTCTAGCATAATACCTCAACTCAACCATCTTCAGACAGTTCCTTCATTTAACCGTCTCACCCTCATCCCTAAATGTAACAATCCTTAATCTAGAACCTGCATTTATCCATCTCTACCCTAATACCTAAACGTATCAATTATAGTACCTACATTTAACCATCTCTAGCCATAAACCTAAATACAACAATCCTCTATCTAGAACGTGCATTTAACCACCTCTACCATAATACCTAAATATAACCATTCCTCAATCTAGATCCTTAATTTAATCATCTTTGCGGAGGAGATGGATGAGGAGGTGGAGAGAAAGGAGATGGAGGAGGAAAGGGAGGAGGATGAGAGGGGCTAGGGAAGGAGAGCCAGGTGCCATGGTGATACTCTGAAGGTGAGTCACGGACTTAAGAAATAGGGAAACCATTGGATGGTAAGAGGTCGAAATAAGGGCATACAACACACGCACACACAAACAGTCATTTAAACCGAAGTTTAAACTGACACCCGCAGCATCCAATATGGAAAAACAACATTTTCAAACAGATGAATCCAACCCATACGGACATACCATCCCTCTCTTTCCTCTCTACCCCCCAACCATCTCTCCATCTGTTCCATCTCTGCGTGCGCCCATATGTTCTGTGACTGTAGGATGTACACATATGTAGGTCAGGCAGTGGGCACTGGAGAGTGAGGACCGGACCATAAATCAGAGTGACTGGCGTGGCGCGATGATCGCTGGGCCAAGGTCACCGACAGCAAGACGTCGATCTGCTGATCCGAGAAGACCCCTTCAAAAGCTATAACTCCCTGGATGACCGTATTGCAGGGAAGCGGATGGTCCTACACCACTTAACCTTGCCATGTTACACGCAAGCATGTGTTGTATCCCTGTAATAATAGTCTCTGTATGGCTGGGATACTAGTCAGTCAGTCAGTCAGTCAGTCAGTCAGTCAGTCAGTCAGTCAGTCAGTCAGTCAGTCAGTCAGTCAGTCAGTCAGTCAGTCAGTCAGTCAGTCAGTCAGTCAGTCAGTCAGTCAGTCAGTCAGTCAGTCAGTCAGTCTCTCTCTCTCTCTCTCTCTCTCTCTCTCTCTCTCTCTCTCTCTCTCTCTCTCTCTCTCTCTCTCTCTCTCTCTCTCTCTCTCTCTCTCTCTCTCTCTCTCTCTCCTCTCTCTCTCTCTCTCTCTCTCTCTCTCTCTCTCTCTCTCTCTCTCTCTCTCTCTCTCTCTCTCTCTCTCTCTCTCTCTCTCTCTCTCTCTCTCTCTCTCTCTCTCTCTCTCTCTCTCTCTCTCTCTCTCTCTCTCTCTCTCTCTCTCTCTCTCTCTCTCTCTCTCTCTCTCTCTCTCTCTCTCTCTCTCTCTCTCTCTCTCTCGATACAAGAATAGAAAAGGGGAGGAAAGATGAGAAAAGATAAATAAGATAAGAGAAAGGAAGTGGTTTTGAATGGTTACAGTGAACTATTAAGAACAAGACATTTGGGAACCCATGTACAAGGTATTTGTAACACAGGTAGAAGTGGACTAGGTCTTCAAGGTTAAAGAGACAAAGCTGACCTTTCATTGACTAGCTCCTCCATCTCCATTATCATGTTCCCATATACGACGAGAAGGCCTGTAGGAGACACAAACACAAGGATTTAGCAGAAAACACGCACAGAACATGCAAAAAACACGCAAAAAACATACAGAGAATCATCCAAGCGAGGAGAAGGATCGCATAGGATTCAATGTCCTCAGCCTAACCTGTCGGCATCCTCGAGGAAGATGGACACACCCTAACTGTTCCCGTGCCAACCCTCCTGATGTTCCTGGTCGAGTCCCGCTGCTCGCTGTCCTCTTTCGGTGGTCAACGTTCCATTGTATTCCTCCCAAAATTGGGAGATTATCCATATGTTTTGTTAATGTATTTTCTGCCTGCTTCTTATTTTGTGATTCACCTTAAGAATTCCCCGAACGACCTCTTTATATCTGAGGTTTCAAAGTCGGCACGTTTGTATTGTATCTGTATTCACTGAAGGTTACTTTGTAATAGTAATAATTGAAATATATAAATCAGAAGTGATCAAGGACAGGCGCTTTCCTCATAGAAACCTCAGTAGAAAATTTGGGGGGACGTAGCCTGTGACCTGCAACCTTTGAGCCAAGCTAGCCAGCACCCTTCTGAAGTTTGCTGATGCTTCGTAACCGTCTCCATATTCGTTACAGCTTGTGGTTTTTTAGGTTCCGGCGGACCAGAGGAGAAGGCTAAGGGGGCGGGCATAGTGCCTAAGTCCTTGACATTAAGTCTCAGTGTCTGGTCGGGGCTGAGGGCCAGTCCAATATAGTCGCGGTCAGGGGTAGACGAACCAAGCCCAGTTCTGAGCTAATGGACCAGCCAGTGTGTGTCCGGGCCCTGTCAAATCCGTTCCAACTAAAGGGAACCCTGCAAGGTGTTAGGGTAGGGTAGGGGGGATTGGTGTACGCTAGGCTGATGGGAGTCATAATAAAAAATAGCAACCGCCGGAATCTAACCAAAGCAAACATGATGGATGGATGAGGGTAATCTAAAATTTAACAGACCAGAATTTATATTTAAGGGTGGTCCAGGTCTTAGTAGTAGCAGTATGTGATACCATTTTTTAGCTTGATAAGAGTCAGACACGCAGACAGACAGACTGGAGGTAGAGAGAGTTTAAAGGCTTCAAAGAATTATGCTGAGATCAATGTGTGTGTGTGTGTGTGTGCGCGTGCGTGTGTGTGTCACACACACACACACACCCACACCCACACCCACACACACACACACACACACCTTCGGCTTGGGGAGCCTGGTTTTGGGGATGCTCGGGAATGCATTGGCCTTGGGGGTGTCTGCTGGTTTGGGGGTCTGCTGCTAAGGGTGTCTGTTAATAGGGGGACCTTTTGCTGGGGCTGTCTGGTCCTAGGGGTGACTGGTGCTGTCAGGTTATGGGACTGTCTGGTTATGGGACTGTCTGGTGCTGGGGTGTATGGTCCTGCACCCCAGCATAATATGCTACGGCTCCAGGATGTTAGCTTGCTACGTCTAGGGGGGGGGGGGAGGTAGGGGAACCATAACACACGTTGCTGTTGGACTGACTGGGAGAACAATAAAGCACGGCACAACAGCAAACTAAGTACATAAGGGTATTTATTTGGCGAGTGTTCCGCCAAGGGGAATAGGGAACTATAAGCCAAATCAAAGAAAACAAGATAAAGTGACAACTAACTAGTGCACACATACAACCTAGCCCCGCTTCTAACCTGATGTGATAACAGAGTAAAACGACGTGATGGTAGTGTACACCCAAGGGTATCTTACCTATTCACCTAAACCCCTATGGCATCTCAAAAACAAAAGGCAACGGCATGACGCAGCCAACCAACAGGCAGACAATGGCGTGTTACAATGGAGACAAACAGGTGCAAGTTATCAAGGCCTGATGACACTGATTGGCCAACAGGCAGCTCCCAGATTGGACAGCGGGTTGGACGATGGTGGAGGTGCAAGGGGCTGTTTGGGGGCCCCGGTGCTGGTGGTGTCTGGTATAGAGGTGTCTTGCGTTGGGGGTGCCGGGGTATCTGGTTCTTCCACTGGGAGATACACAAGAGAGCAACTCTAACAGATTCAGCTCCACGCTCCGTAATCCCAGCAAATGAACCATTCCCTCCTCTCATATCGCGCTTCCCAGATAACCTTGGTTCTATTGTTAATTTGTTTTTCTAAATTTAATTTACATTTGGGTTGAGGCATTCAGCAGACGCTTCTGTTCCATAGTGACTTACAATGAGGCGGAGGGTATTCCATGCAAGCATAGCATTTAAATGATTGCGACCATATAAATGGAAGGGCTGCACTTTTAGATGGATATTTTTGGGGGGATGTGTGAACAGCAAATCATATTCACGTCTTTGAATTTCTCGCCACAAATATGCGTTGTTGCGTCTTACAACTATTGAAACTTTTGTCGCGAGGTGCGGGTCTGCGTTCGCACATTTGTGGATGAAAGGCATCTGAGCACTTTAACTGTAGGTTATAGTGCTCAGTTGCCTGAGGGCATGTTGCCCCTTGGTTTTTCACGTCCCAAACGCATCTTCTGCCTAATGAGCCCTTAATGGACTCCTTCACCTCTCCTTTACTAGATTGTCTATTCTCAGTCAGGTCATTACTCTGAACGGAGAGCTCGGTTTGCAAATGGGGTTACTAATTACATGTAGCGATGGGCAAAAATTAACAAACTAATATTTTTGAACTACTCTTCTTAGCGTCCGGTAAAGGCCGGGTCAGCCTTTCTGAAGTCCAAGCTCTCATGAATCCCCGGCTTTTCCAAACTCACATGTCCCATACTCACTTGCGTCCATCATAGGCATGCTACCTGCTTACTCAAAACATAGGAAGTGGGACCCGGTCAACCCCTGGATGAGTGGGAATCATGGTCTCAAAAGAGGAGTGACTTGAGTCGAGATAGCCTGGCAGCTACCACGAGATCAAATGACCTAGATGAACGAGATGCGATTGAATCTGACTCGAATCCAGACAGATGCCACTGAAACAAGATTGCTTTCTCGAACTAGGACGTCTGCTACTTGCCGAGCAAAAAGAACGACAGACAACGAAGAATATAAATATTAAATTGGTCAGTGATAATGACATGTGAAACGTCATTGACCAACAATCTGTTGTTCTTTTTGCTCAATATGATGTTAGGAAAAAAAAAATCTGAATTCTGCCATATTGTGAAAATTATCAAAACTTAGATATGTATCAACTTGAAGGAATCGATTCTGTGAAAAGGTCAGTTTGACTTCATGAAAGAGAGGCCTGATCCTCATGTTGGATGGGGAGGGTGTGGGTCTGGTAAGAAATTCAGCTCAAAATCTTGCAAGCGAGCTGCTGTGTGAGGCTCAACAAGATGGAGCATTTGCTGAGGCTTTGTGAGTAATTACTGTACTGGAGGTCACAAATAGATAATTGTATAAATCCTCTGAGACCCTCTTTGATATAAAAGAGTCCGCAGGTATATGTTACTGTCCTTGAAGTCACTTACTCATTGCATCACTTCCTTTAGGGCTTTAGCTTCCTAATTAATCATTCTAGTATAGTTGAATGCCCTCTTTCATATATATGTAACCACCACCACTGGGTCCAGGCAACAAATCTATTCAAAAAGCCGGCTAAATAATTTATCTTTCAATGAGTAAAGGACTGTAGTGCACTATTAAGGTGATAACTCCTCATCTAGGTTTGTGTAAATGACACTTCACAAGGAACTCACGCAACGTGAACTGTGCTTACATTGTGTACATTAATGTTCCTCATCACAGCATCCCACTCCTAGCACAGGAATCTAGAATCAAAATGTTCAGGGGTTGTTCAGAGTATTGTGTTCATGTAAAATGTGCATGTATTAAATACAGCATATATGCGCTCATGTTACAGAAAAGGAAATAATGGTCTATGTTGTAAACAAGTGCATATGGATATATACGATCACTGTGGTCGGGGGGGTCGGTCATGTGATGTGACTTGACAGTCACGTGACGTGAACGCAGGCTCATTGAAGAGAATAGGCCAAAGAAACATAGTCATGTCACGACGTGTTATTTTTACAAGCCGTTATTGTAAAACTACCAAGTTTTCCGCTGTGGACCAACATAGTTATTCTACATTATGATGTGAGACTGGGTAAGGGTAATTGTTAGTTTAAGTTTCTGAGGAGGTCTGCTGAAAAATTCATAAAATCTGATTGTTGTTTTGATGTATCCATAACCTCAAAGGTTGAAAGAAATCTCCAGATGAAATGCATTCGTTTTAAGGTTGTTCTGTGTAGCACAATAAAAGTTGGAGAAACGATCCCATACAAAATGCATGGGTTTACCTGTCGTTCTGTGTATCACGGAAAAAGTCAGACAATTTACGATTTAGGTCAACATCTCGTCATTACAATCGAGTTACGTGAAATTAATCAATGGAAACATCCAACAAGAAAACATTTAAATATTAAAGAACAAAATATTACTTTATGAACATTCCTCAGCTGCCAGTTCAGCCCAACAAAACCTGGGGTTGGTTGATAGGCCTATAATTCCTTGTCTTTCTCAAATCTGAACAGATACCGTTCTCAGGCCCCTGCTGAGCCCGCACATCAGTACGTCCACACATCAGTAGGAGGTCCAGAAGATCAAGACCTCAGAGAGAACACAGCACAGGTCTCTGCTCATAGCATGTTGCTGCCTATTTTATAGTCTATGGTTGCTGCTTTTCAAACCGCACTTATGACATGGTTGACAGAACCAAGACACCTTCAATTAAAGGAACATTACTCTAAATATAGATATCAATTTGATACATATGGATATAGATAGACCCAGGGGGAACTTCCTGCATTGCAACGGTGGCTGTGACATCGGCCATGTGTCACCCTTTGATAAGTCCACCTTGAGATAGAACCACGCTTCCACACAGTGTGCTAGTAAGCGGGTAATGCAGCTGTACTGGGCAGAAATAGTCACAGCGTTAATCTGTCTCTGCTTCCCTCCCCTGAGGGAGCCTTTCAGATCACACACCTTTTGACTTGCTTTGGTGAGGAAACCACATGGATCGGGCCCCGGGTTAGGAAACGGCGCTCAAACCCTGACCTTCTCAAAGCAGATGCCACCCATACAGAAAACATATTTTTGGGAATTCATCCAGGGTTCTGGCCATGTTTTGTGCCAACCATCATCTGTGATGCCAATGTCTGTCCAGGGAGGTTTCAAAGGGGAGGGGGGGGGGGGGGGGGGGGCACTGAAAGGTCTCGACTGGTAGGAGACCCTTTATCTTACTCCTAGACTAGATTATGCACATCTGTAAACCTATCTCTCCTAGACCCAGTCTATCCCTGATCCATGTCCTCTCTCTCTCCTCGACCAAGCCTCTTTCTGACCTATGATCTCTATCCTAGACCCAGCCTATCTCTGACCTTTGACCTCATCCCTAGACCCAGTCAATCCCTGACCTATGATCTATATCCTAGACTCAGCCTATCTCTGACCTATGACCTGTCACCGAGACCGATACCCAGCTCTCTCCTGGGAAAAGAGCCAGCTTTAGTATTTTTGCATTTCGCTGCATCATGATGGTGAAATATGAAACCATGAAGATGCCTGACTGGGCAGTTCTGGGGAATGGTAATCGCTAACTACCCAAACAAACCACAGGTGATTACTTGAGAGTTTTTGCATAAATATTTTTTTTGGGATTTCTACAATTTTATTGCTCGAGGTTATGAAGCAAGCACAGAATAAACAACCAATAACGTTTACTTATCGCTTTTCCATTCCATACAGGTATGAATAAAAAATACCATGTATACACACACACACACAAAAAAGCATGCACTTCCATACACACACACACACACACACACAGAAGCACCACAATACACATACTCACGGATATGCAAAGGAGCGAATACGCACACGCACCCACACAGAACACAGTGTCCGTCTTCCTCTTGTCCCTGAGAAGGGGTTTCACGGCGCCCTTTATTTTGCCAAACAAAGGGCTCCCTGCCTGGCGCCAGGCCCCCCCCACCCCTTCCTCCTGCCTGCCTCAGCCTCTCGCACGCGGTGTTTGTGATGAACTGTCCACCTGGGCCTCTGTCCTGCTGCTAGGCCCAATATCCTCCAGTATCAACAACGCCTTCCATCAAAAGAGGAAACTTAAAAAAACACCCTTCATGCTTTTCACAAAGAATGATTCTCGCCGGATCTTTGCTCTCCAAAAAACAAAGTGAACTGGCTAACCTCGATTGAGGTGCCTTTGTTTAGGGAAGCGTCTCTGAGGGGGGAAATCTGTGCACCTCCAGATGAGCCACAAGAGCTTCCCCATCGTGGCTGCAAGAGCGACTTCCTCATCCTCATTTCCCTCCTCTGCTCTGGAAGAATCAACCAGAGGGCCCAGCAGAGTTTCAACACTTTTAAAGAAAATCTCAAAGCATAATTCTCCTCATTAACAAACTAATATAAATTGTATCTTGTTTTGTTGGTTCCATTGTTAACCATGTCAAACTACAAGTTGTATCATTACATGAACCATGTTGTAATGCAGTTTTACATAAAAAAAATGCTTTAAAAATTAAGTGTGCTTGATCAAACACAGAATATTGCTTGCCAAATGACTCACCAGGACAGCCAGAGTTATGTTATTAATATAATTGGTAACTTTTACAATAAGGCTACAATAATTAACCATAATAACATTAGTTAATGCATTATTAACCAATGACTGTTACAGTTAACTAACAGTTACAGTTAACTAATTAACTAATTAACTACTAATCATTTACGAATGGTGTTCATGTTAACCTAGTTATTCATTTATGCAAAATTGAATAGGGTTAAGGTTAACCCTAATGATAACCCCCTAATGGTTAACCCTTTAGAGGGGGTAAGGGACCATTAAAGAATGTATAAATGAATACCATAGTTAACATGACCCTTAGTTTCCTAAGTAAATTAGCATACATGTTCATCATACGTTAATGATTACTACATCATTAGTTAATTATAAATTTACTGTAAGTAGGTTGTTAGTTAATGCTTATTACTGCATTAACTAATTAAAATTAATGGCTAATTATGGTAGGCTACCCTTATTGAAAGTGTTCCCTAGTCAATAATGTCTAGTTTCAATCATATTGAATACAGCATTTACTTACACTTCTTAAACTTTCCAAAAATGTGGATATGTATTCCAGTATAACTTTTGTCTTCATATTATGTATCGTAATGCATCAATCTTTTAAAAAAAAATTGTGTATCATGTGAACTCTACTGTCCTAAACCCCCTGTATCAAAGAGCCCTTTTGGAATTGATATTGTTCTCTCTAACTTATCCGACTATGTAACTTATATTCTACTTGTTGACCAGAGCAACACAGCAAAACTATGTTCCCTGCCCTGAGCTGATAAAGACACAGTGGTAGTGGTGAAGAGCTTTACCCTCACCCCAGGGCTTAATGCCCAAGTATAGCCACACACACACACACACACACACACACACACACACACACACACACACACACACACACACACACACACACACACACACACACACACACACACACACACACACACACACACACACACACACACACACACACACACACACACACTTTTGGTTTATTGGGTTCTTGATGAAGAGCGGAGAAAAAGTAGCAGGTGGCTCGCATATTCGTGTCACTAATGGGAGAGAGAGTGAGAAAGAGAGAGTGTGAGAAGTGTCTGAGCAAGAAGGGAAAAAGAGCCATTCAGTCTTAATGTTTCCTGTTTAGAAGTTGACTTCTCGCCGATCGACTCATTGCCAGGATGATGTACTGGGTGATATTTTGGTTGGCGTTTGCCTGCGGGAAAGACACAGCGGTCAGGGTGTCAAGAGGACCGTCAAGAGGACCTCAGCATATTATTTGTTATTATTTCTCGTTGTTGAATCTATGCCCTCAAACCGTGCTGAATATCCCCCATACACACACACAGAAAGTTTTGATTATCTATTATGTTCTCAGAGATAGTAAAGATGACTTCCTATGTGGTCACAGGTGCAATTTATGAAGTTCAATGACAGCAAACACACACAATGAATAACAATTGCCAATCTATCAAGTAATTGAAGAACATGTATTTACAAAAGATTGGAGCAACATGATTGTAGGCTTTGATTGTTCTCACACTTCGGATACAGCCGTCTGCTAAATGACTTATTGTACTACGTCACAACCTTATATACTAGATAGCAGCGATTCCAGCGGTACGTCAATAGGGGGTAGGCTTATTGTTAACATTTAGATAAGCATCTTATTATTATATACAAAGTATTAATGCATCAAATAAATACGGTTTTCAATGTTGGTCAACATCATTGATCATCAAAATATGTAAACGACCACACACACACACACACACACACACACACACACTGTACAAGTCAAACTGTGTGTACCTCTGAAAAACCGTGTGAGTAGTGTCAAATGCTAACAATTTTGCTTTTGCAAAGTTAGAATTGCTCTATGGTTTGGCTGATTCAGAGGGAGAGCAGATGAATTCTATAGGCTCAGGGCTCAAGTGAAAGGGCTCAACTGAAATTATAAGAGTTGATGGATGCATGCAGGAGTCTTTTCCTCTCCAAGGATGTGAGACAGGATGTGAAGCAGGATGGAGCTTAGTTTAATCCGAATTTATTCCAAGTTTTTGTTAGTATGGCAAAGAATGAAAACGGGGTCAGCAGTACATCATTCACTGCGTCATTTACTGGTCTGAGTTGCATTATTATGAGCTTGTCCAGCATCTTCTCCGCACATCGCCACGAAAGTCGATTTTGAATATAAAATCGTAAAACATTATTGTCTATCCCCACTCGACCATCAAAAGTGACTAAATTGAAACGCATTTGTAAAAAAAAGTAATACTGGTTTTAACTAGACTTACATTTTTTAAACAATATCATGTATGCATTATTCTATATCTCTTTATCGCTTGTTTTTCACACTCACACTCACAAACACGCTACACTTGAAGTTTATTACTGTCGTAGAAAATGTAGGATGAACTTTGGAGAAGACTATTAGACTAACATGATTCAAAGTCAATACTGAATTCAGGTAATTTATTGGTTATGAGGGCTGTCATCCGTTGGAGCATCATTGTACCTGTCACGCAGACTGGCTGTTTTCCTCTCGCTTGCAGTGCAGTTAATTATCTTTCAAATAGGAAGTATTTTAATCAGAAGCTCAATAATTGTTGTTTTTTTACAGAATGTTACTGAGATTTGGTAATGGTTAATTTCAACCAATTCATCTTTTTTTATTCAAATTTTTACCTCCCTCTGGCCTATTAAAAATAGATGAGGAGTAATCCCTCTGCTTCTATGGACCAGCCACCTTTGAGCTATATTCACATTCATATAAATGGTAAGTTGATGAATACACAAATGATCCATCTCCAGCTGGTATGTTGAGGTGAAAGTCTGCCATGTTTGAACAGGCACACAGTGCTTCGCAACCTACCAGTGCAGGCTAACACTATGCTCAAAGCTGACACCAATCTTGAACTCGGAAGTCACCAGGGGCAACGCCAAAGTCCAGAATCACAAGCGTCGACACTCTGATGGTTTATGGCACTTAGGCTGAGCTGGTGGCTTATGCAAATGTGCCGTTTGGTTTTGTTAAATACAATACGCAATATACTGTCCAACTACTCACCAAAAAAAGTTGTTGATTCTCGGTTCATTCAATTGCATCTGCTTCTTTGTGCAACCAAATTGTTCAGATAAAATGGCATGAAAGAAAGAAAAATACTGTAAATCATAAACGGATAACCATAAACGGTGTTTACTCAAAAGTATGATGATGACCGCAATGGCTACGTAGCGCTGCTATCTCTCTGGTTAATGAATCATGGGATGATGTTTCTGAGTGCAGGTAGATCTAGAGTGGCACTTAACAGCCTCATTAAATCTCTCTGTCAAAAATGCATTACCGCAAGCTCCCTTGGATATTGCATTACGTATGTGGCTATCTTTTATCGTGTTGTGTTTTCCCAGCCTTCTATCGTTAGTAGTAAAGTTTGGTTAACTTACTGCTCTATAATTTATGTTGACAGCAAACTAAAGTTCAAAAATGACAATATATTTATCACTCAAACATTTCCATTTCTCAATCTCTTATTCTGTGTGTCTCGCAATCTGCCTCAGTATGGGCGTGGTTCACGTACATTTTGCAAAATCTTAAAGGTGACTTATTATACCACCAGGTGTGAGTGTGATTAGCCATCTACCAGCCTACCAAGTAGACTCTAGCAGACGTTCCTCAACTATCCGTCATACATCTAGGTGGACACGCCCACTTCTAAGGTAAGAAAAGGCTGATTTTCAAAATGGCTTGTAACAGCTAATCACACTCACACCTGGTGGTATAATATGTGACCTTTAATGACGAAGAATATGAACATTTCCTATGGCATAAATGGTGCTGAAATATAAACTTTCTGCAATTGATCTTGAAACATTAAATTTAGCACCCTTTGTAGAGCGGAACAAGGCATGTTGATTGCATACAATTATGAATGAAATGTCGGTCAGTGTGTGATTTATGATTGTGCAAGTATAAGGCCCGTTTATATTTTTGTTTGTTCATATTAGCATTGCTGCAAGCCAGCTAATTATGCATTTTATGTCATGCTCAAATGTGTTGATCTAGTTGTAATTTCAAGAGCAATAAACAATGTATTCATATAATGTTTATCCTAGTTGTCATTTGTGAAGCTATTTATATTGGTATTATGTTTCTTACATCCTTTTCATAGTTTTCACAGTGCTTTAGACAATAACAACTTGATAAAGAAAGTAAAAGCTGAAAGCACCGGTGTGGAAGTCTCTGCATCTTGACAAGGGCTGTTACACTCATAAAATCCCTGTTATAGACTCAGTGTTGGACAAGCGCTGCCAGGCCGTCCAGTGGTATGCCGACAACAGACAGAACTCTACATAACCTTATAGAGTACAGACATTTTTTTTTTTTATATTTGCATGTATAGTAGCTGAGAGTGCATTCCGTCCCTAAACATGACTCCAGAACTGTGTGCCATCATGCAGGATGGAATTACAAACCATTCTGTCAACGCAGGATGTAAGGTGAATGTGATAGGATCGGACTCCTAGATATAGACTATGTAAATATACATGTACAAATAGCATTATAATCGTTAATGAAGCTAAATTGCATAGTGTCTCACAGTGATTTCATAATCAATGAAGGGGCCAACCAGTGCATTAGAAGCGTTTGTAAACCAGATAGAGATGAATCTATATAATAATCTCCATCCCTGTCTACAGTCCCACCAGGCTTACTCCCATCTGATTGTTTTATTTAGGGTTGGGGAGACTCGTGGAGGAATTGTGGGGGCGTCTAAGCACGTGGCCTATTGGAACGGTAGAGAAATGATGTATTCAGTTTTGCCTCCAAAATAGACAATATAGAAAATAATGTCGAACACTGCTGCATTCACCCATGTGCTTTTTTTTGGGTACAAAATGTGAAGAGTACTTCATATACTTCTGTGTGCTTTGGGCTTGAGCTTATGCCAGGTAAACAGAGGCTGAGTTCTATAAATAGCCACACAAGTTAGTGTCACTCACTCCAACGGGCGACTAATGAGACATCAGTGTCCCATGGGCCCAGGGAATCAAGCGCCGTCTGCGATGACGCACCATAAATCTGATATAAGAAGGAACTTTGCGACCGGTGATGCTGTAAACAGGACATAACCTTTGCCCTGCCAGGCAGCCAGAGAGTGTCTAACGAAGGAGTCATGGTTTATGGACTTCTGTCGCTTAATAAGGAAGAAGGTTTTGTGGACATGTTGCTAACCCAGAGTTGGCGGCTCCCCGTCGGCTCTGGTTCTAAGATCATGATACTTTGCTCATCCTGTTAGGTTAGGTAACATAACATTGGCTAACATGTAGCTTGACTAAAAGCTAACTTGGAAAACTATACTAAGTGGATAACCGCTAGCTTGGCTTATATTAAGCTTGGATCACAGTTTGAGTGGAAAACCACTGGTTGAATGATGATCAAGCATCTAGCTTAGAAAACATTATGTTAAATGTTAGTGTGGCTAAACTCAACAAGGCTAACGGCTAAATTGGCTACAGTTAATTTCAAAAATATCTATAGCTTGGAGACTTACCAGGAAGCATATTTCTACCGTTATTGAAACATAAACGTAAATTATTCAAACCAATGTGATAAGAACAAAAGTGGAATAATCGACATAAGAATCTACTCTGCAGGCAGAGAGCACCCATAGGAGATGTCTACTGCACAGTCTTTATAACCAACCCAGTCTCACTGAAATACGTGCCACTGTCACATCATTTAATCTATTCATTAACGTGGGACACGTCATCTAATTTCTTTCGTGCCAAAAGCACACATTTTTAACAATATGACAGCTTTTGTCCACCTGTTTCTACTTTCACCTTTAATTCTGAGAAATTGTGGCAATTCACGGATATATATACTTTTTCGAATGAGTTTGAAATTTATCTTTGTATCTGGATGCTTATGAAACAGAAAAAGTAGGGTATGTGCACTTTAAAGATGGCCCACCTTCCCAGTTGGTTTGTTAAATCTATGCAAATCTTAAAGATTTGATGAATTGTTAGATTTACTGAAGCATATGCATAGAATGTTGCCAAATCCTTTGCCTATGTCCACGCTATAACCAAAGAAAAACACACATAGCAACTGATTTTTTGCAGCAATGCTAGCAATATTTTTTGGCAAGCAGTAACCTCAATTTATCTGGTTCAAACCACATATTATATATATAGACAAAGTCTTTGAAGGAGAGAATTTTTTTTGAAAAAAAACACTTACACACAACAAAGCTTTTCTGACTTTTGTCTCCAAAAACTTTTCAATGGGTCCCATGATCACGCGCGCACACACACACATACACGCACACAAATGTGGAATATTTATGGGGTCCCGATATCAGCCTCCGAAATGGAAGCAATCTGGAGCTCCCTTGGAGCCCTAGCAACACTGAAATAAGTGTCTCCTTATTTAAGAGGGATGTTGAATCATCAAACTATGTTCTTGTACAGTGTGTCTGAGTTAAAGAATAACAACGTTCCCAGTCTGAAGTGAAAAGAGGAAAGAAAACACGCTGAATTGGTCTAGATATTAAAGAAAAATAGTGTGTTGGCATGGCTCGTTCCCTGTGCAGCGGGAAAGTTAAACACCAGCCTGGATTCAGAGAACAGAGAGAGAATCTTTTCTAAGCCCCTCTCCAGAGAGACACTTTTTCATTTGCTTAAATAGTTTAAGCCATTGCAAACCCAAATCCGGCGTAGTCTTCTAACTATGTAATTTGGGGTCTTAATATTATTACATATTAGTTCCAAACAAAATTTTAAATATTGTCTGTAATTATGCTTAGATATTTATTACGAAAATGAATCCTCTCTGATTCCAATCAATCTGCCTGTTCATAGATATCTTCCGAGAGTTTGCTGAGGTCGGCAAACTCCCAGTGGAATCAACCAATCAGATGCAACAAACACGTCTTTTTTTTACGTCTAAAAAGAATCTTATATATTCATGCCACTTCATCTTATATGTATGCATCACAGATGTTCGACAAATAGTATTAGCAAAACGAATTTACAGGGTTAGGAAGATTACAACTTAAACGGTCTGGAATTTATACTGTGAAGAAGAGGATTACATTTTGTTGCAGCAGCAACAGAGATGTTACAGATGCGCCGGCTGCAATGTGTGCAAATCAAAAACACTATAACTACCGTTATCAATGTTACCGAGCATAGATGTACATTTCACCTAGGCACACCCCCCTTTTAACCTTACCCACTCGGGCTCCTGAAAGTCCACCAAATTCAGCGAGGTTAACTGTACGACTCGACAAACAAAGACGGATGCGCCACTCTTTGTTGGAGTTGTTGTTTTGTGTTAATACGCTATATGCAATTAGTACAGCTACACGTAAACCTTGTAAGATGCCACAATTTGATTGGTTAGCTATCTCGGGAAATTGTGCAACATCCCATGTGATTCAGATCTCCCACTTGGGATATTGCGTGACGGTCGTCTGGTCACACTAATAAAAACAAATAAACCGCTAATAAAACAAATAAATCCCGGCAAAAAGTGTTATGTTGTTTATTTTTGGGGTGTTCACGTGTAGTATGTACTAAAACCATTATTCACCTCAGGCTCCGTGAGTCACTGTACCACTATCCACCTCGCCTTCGGCAAATAAATAATAAATATGATCATACAGATAGTCTGACAAACTTTAGTGTTTAACACAAAACTTTTATTATCCATATATACAAGGAAGTATGCAAAATAAAAGTGGCTCCAAGACGTAAGTAGTTGAGCGGTGGGTTATTGTGCTAGAGGGGCAGAATGTGCAGGGTTGGCAGTCAGCTGAGGGAGGAGGGAGAGGTGCGACGTGGAAGGGGGAGAGTGGGGTCCTTTGTGATTCGTATCTCGTTTGAATTGCTCCGAGAGGTTGGGGTCAACCGGATTCTGTTGTCTCCATAGTGAATCTATCTGCACCGACTCGTGAATGGTGATTCATGAAATAGTTTTGGTCAGTGTCCAGCCTATTCTGTCGCATCCACGACATTGCAGACTATTCTGTCCAACAGGCTGGACGAAGGACAACCTGGAGGATGGCCTTCCATTCACAATGGCATCCTCCCCTTCAGACATCTTATCCTTATCTTATGTTGCATTCTTCATTATGGCAGGCTGATCCTCAGTTTCAAAAAGACTCAGCTCTGGCCTTGGGCAGCAGCGAAACACAGGGAAAATGTAAATAAGACCACTGAAAACATTGAATGGGAGACGAAGTCTAAGAACTGCCGTTGCATTTTCATGTTCTGACTTACTCTCCTCTTCCTTTACCTCATGAGTGGTGTTCCTTTCCATCTCTTTCTTCTCCAAACCATCATCTTGGTTTGTCCTGGAACTCTTTTGAACTTTCTCAGAATAGGTCTTGCAGGGTCCTAGAACACTCAATACCGTATAACACTCAATCGTTTAAGGGTTAACATTAGACATCCCCCTAAACAAGATTAGGAATTACTATCAGGATATTATGACTCACCTTTTTCAACTTCAGGGCCCAAGTCTGGAAAAAATACACATTGTTGAAAATATGTGTTGTTTCCTCCTGGTTTAGGGTTAAGTGTGGGACTACACATTGGAAATTAATAAAAGATTAGTTAAAAGTGAACTAAGAATTCCAGGTACTGTTATGAACAATAATGACGATATACCAACAAAACATGTTTGCTTACCTTGTCTTTGGATCATATCGGTGCGCCTCTTTGAGCTCTCTACGTCTGTCTCCCTCTTGTCCAAATGCTGAATAACATTCTCCATGAATCCATAATCTTCTGTACCAGACCATTGATTGTTGTTAGCAGTTGAAATGCTAGGCCGTTAGCTATCGACTGTGTGCGTGCGTGCGTGCGTGCGTGCGTGCGTGCGTGCGTGCGTGCGTGCGTGCGTGCGTGCGTGCGTGCGTGCGTGCGTGCGTGCGTGCGTGCGTGCGTGTTTGCTTCTGATCGCTATTGTTGCTGAATCTGCCGTAAGTCCTAAAATTATTCATGTAGATAAATACTTAATACTGCAACTACTGCTAAATACACAACCTCTTGCTCTCCAAGGGAATAATGACATATATTCTCCTAGTCTGCTGCATAATTTATATTTAAACTATTCATATTTCCTACTAACAACAGCAAATTTGTTGAGATTCTATTTACTGAGTTTAATCTTTTTAATCAACTGTGTGTGAAAGCATGTTTAGCCATTAAACCTGATCCAAACCCAAAGCCAGTCTCCTCCCCCTATACAACTCATTCTGCCAGAAAATAAACCTTCCCCTAGAACGCCTTTATTACCTCCGCTCCAGAATAAACAAGTCATGCTCGGTGCGGGATTTTAACTCATGGCACTTTCTCTCATTCACTTTTGTTCTGAACTTGGGTTGTTGTAAAAGTAGTCGTGTCCATCAATATGAGCTGCCTGTAAAAAAGCACTATTGATGGCAAATAAATTTGTCATCTAATCGTATTTGGATCGTGAAACAAGCTCTATTAAGCCTGGCTTGTTCCATGGCTCTGCTTACAGAAATATCTACCATTTCCAGCCTGTTTAGATGTCGGGGCAGTTTACGAGAGATCCCCCACTTGATACTCGTGCTCGTGCACAGGTTTCAAGTTTACTCAATCTCAGTGAATGGGCGGAGACCTAGCATACATGGAGTTTGTCGTCAGGGACTTGACACCACAGGTCGATTTAAAGCACAAAGAATCTACCGATCACATACACACGTCATGTCTTTTAATAAGTTAGGGATCGGCAAAGGAATATAACAGGAAGATTGTGTTTCTGGACTCTAGAGGTGCGATGATGATCACAAAAAAGCGTGGCAATCTTTGATAAAGATGATATCATACAGCGTCAAGGGATGTCCCTTGCTTTCTGCTGGGGAAACCAAAGTAAAAATACATCTTAAAGCACTTCAACCTCCTGAATGGTTCATTTCATTCCCAATACAAATTAAATAATTGGTTTGTTGTGGAAGATTCCGCACAGGGCTTCCAAGTTGTTGAGTATCAGTTGTGTATCAAATGAAAGATGAGGGAGGCTGACGGAGGTTTGCAAAACAGATCTGTGTGTGCAAATCTGAATTCGAGTGCCTTTCATATGAGACACTAGCATTCCGCTAAGACACAAACGCAACCGCCTTTAGATTCACATTGGTTGTGTGACCTGCCTGTTTGTTGACGTTAGGCAGCTGATGTCTTGGGGGTTTGGATAAGTGGTTTGAGTGCTCAGCCCACAGCCAGAATCCCTGTGTTCCAATTCTTGACAATCCAAGCTGGAAGTACGCTTGGAGCAAAGCCAATGCCTGCTGCTTCTTGTAGGCTTGAACTCAATAACATATATGTTGGCCCTGTGATAATGCAGAGAATCCAGGGTTTTTGTAAAAACCAAAGATCTCCCGGATGAAGCCAGTTGTATTGGTATATACACTCTTAATAAAAGTGACACAGGCCTTCACAGAACCCACAATACATCCCAAAGCCTCCCAAAATGGCAAGGAAAAATGCCCCCGAAACCTAAGAGGGACGAAACCTTGAGAAGGAATAGAAAAAAGCGATCCCTCCTCCTAGGGGTGAAGATAATCCATCAAAGAAAGGCAGCGATGGCTCAGCTCCTTGGCTCAGAAGGTAAAGAACTCTACAGCAGTGGATTACTTAACTGGCACAACACCACAGGGCAACAAAGGGACAGCAGGTTCCCAGCTTAAACAGGGGTGTGTTGGGTTTGGTGATGCCGAGGTCTGGGTGGGAGGTGCCAGGCTGCGGGGGCGACGCGACCCCCTGCCCTTCCTTTGGCCAAGAATAACTGCTGTGTCTTCTCAGCTGTCTGGGAGGCAAACAGGACGACTGTCTGCCGAGCTGCGTTCGTAGACTCGTGGTCACCTGCTCTGTAGGATGTCCGCCCTCCTGGTGGGTCTGTTCCTAGCTCCTCCTCTCCTCTTCTCATCTTTCCTCTCCTCTCAGCTCCTCTCCTCGTATTTGCTTCCCTCCTCTAGCCCTTCTCCTCTCAGCTCCTCGGACCCTCACCTAAGTCTCCTCTTCTCTGCGCATTCCCCCGACTCTGCTCCACTCTCGTTAGCTCATTTTAAACTTTCGATGAGAAAGTTAAGAAGGATAACTCCCTTTACTCATGTTGTGTCCAATCCTCTCCCCTTACCTCCTTTCTCCTCCTCTTTCCTCCACTACCTCCATCTCCTCCTGTCCTTTGCCGTCCTTGCTCCTCTCCTCTTCCATAAGCTCCTCTCTCCCTCCTCCTCCTCCTCTTCTCAAGCTCTCCTCTCTTCTGCCCTCACCTCCACACCCCTCTCCCATTCTATCCCATCAGCTCTTCTCTCCTCCTCTCGGCTCCTCTCCTTATACCCTCCATCATCCTCCTCCTATCTCCCCTCCTTAATCTCCACTGATCAATCAAACAGGAAGTGTTCCCGTTAAAATGCAGTGATTCCAACGTGCTGAAGCACCGTCATTCACTGGTCCTAAAGCGGTGAGTCAACATCACGACATCCGTCAAAAAAAAAACGAAAGAACATAGACATCACGAATGTTCCCGTTCACAACACACCCGTTCTTCAGGCTTCACCGGAAGTATCATCGCATCAGTGTGGTTAGAGATCTGGCTTTCCTCTGGCCCTCAGCCCCCAATCAATTACGTTATCTTATTAATCTGCATCTCATTAGTTCCCATCACCGTGAAACCGAGAGTGAGGAAAATAGGAAAATAGGGAACGAGAGAGAGAGAGAGAGAGAGAGAGAGAGAGAGAGAGAGAGAGAGAGAGAGAGAGAGAGAGAGAGAGAGAGAGAGAGAGAGAGAGAGAGAGAGAGAGAGAGAGAGAGAGAGAGAGAGAGAGAGAGAGAGAGAGAGAGAGAGAGAGAGAGAGAGAGAGAGAGAGAGAAGAGAGAGAGAGACAGAGAAAGATCAACAGAATCCAAAATAAACACTACAATGAGAGCCAGAGGCTGAGCCAGAAAGCACCTGGGAGCGATATATTACAACGACACTCTTTAGCACTTGCCCCAGCTCTCTCTCAGCCCTGCTCCTCCATCACACATGCATGGCAAAACAAACTGCGGTGGAGCAGTCTGGCGCATTTTTTGTACAGAGCTGCAGGAGCTTCGGATGGGGGGGGGGGGGGGGGGGACATGATGGTGGATGAGGCCTGTAAGGGGTCCCTGTGGGCCCCAGCCCCAGAGCGGACACACAGAACCCTCCGTAGAGCCGGGCCGCTGGCCTCTCCACACGATGCCTGCTTAAATACTCAGTGTGTGCACAGCTGGACGGAGGCTGACGCTGAGCTACACCCCAGCACTAAGCCAGCTGTGGGTAACACACTGTACTGGATATAAAGAGTGAGATATAGATGGATAGAACTTTATTGTCATTGCACATGTTACAGAGCAACGAAATGACCAGTTACATTCCGTCCAAGAAACATAAAAGACAGTGTGGGGAGACAGGATGGAGAGACTGTCAGGCACTCGTTTGATAAGAAACATGCCCTCCTTCTTTAGAAAATAAAAATAAAAAGCTAAACAAGAGGGTAACGAGGGGGGAAAAAAGTGAATACCTAAACTATGCTCCTCGAAGGGGGGGCACAGTGTAGGGATAAAAACACCTCAGCACATAGGCAACATATCAAAAACATCACAAACACATGTGGGAGGGGGGGAAGGGTATCGGGGAGGGGAGGGGAGGTGTCACAGCTCAGACCCCGGGAGGAGGACGCAGCCAACATAGAGGCAGAGTCATACCTACCTACCTACATACCTAGATACGTACATAGACAGTGTATTAAAGCGCTGTAGAGGGGTTGATAAAGATGAAAAGGGAGGGGGGGGATGAAGTGAGAAAAGGAGGGATGTACAGGCATTGATAACAGATAAATAGACACTTTATGAGGTAGGACACACAATCCTATGATTGCTCTTTGTTGTTTCTATTTGCAAAAAAAAGAGATTGAGTAATCCTTTCTGCCGATATTATTTCAACATTAATCATCGGTCGCCGTCGGAGGAGAGCAGCAGGCGTCTCGGTGAAGACTAGCCCGACGGAGGTACCAGTGCGATCCCGCTTCAGTCTGATTAAAATGTGATTTACCTCGCTTGGGAGTCCCGCGGACGCCCGCCACAGAGATAATTGAAAGCGTGTTTGTGTCTTCCCGCCACAAGATAAATAATCAGAGAGATCCATCACACTGGAGCTCCCAAACCCCCCCCCCCCCCCCCCGCATCCCCCTCCTCCATGTCACTACATCCTCCCCGGACCGCACACTACCGTCACCAGGGCAACGCAGGACGCGGCAGGGCAACATAACCTCATCGGAGGACTGAGAGAGGACTTGATGTCACAGTCATTCCACACTTACATCCATTTTGATCAAATTAAGTCTATCTGGCTGTAGAATTACTGATGTTGCATTGTGAACGAGAAGCAACAGGAACTTGTTAAGGTTAATCTATGCTTTAGATTTCCGGATTGAGTGTTTTTCTGCCTGTCGCTGACCCAAACGGCTGCCCAGTGGAGCAGAGAGCTCATATAGCATCCTGGGAAGACCCCACAGGGATTGGCCTTCAATACGACCTCATTACAACTTTACACACAGACACTAACGCACGCACACAGATCTGTGCAGGCAAAGTATGTATATATGGATACCAGCACACATAGCACTGTCTTAGAGGAGAGAGAGAGAGAGAGAGAGAGAGAGAGAGAGAGAGAGAGAGAGAGAGAGAGAGAGAGAGAGAGAGAGAGAGAGAGAGAGAGAGAGAGAGAGAGAGAGAGAGAGAGAGAGAGAGAGAGAGAGAGAGAGAGAGAGAGAGAGAGAGAGAGAGAGAGAGAGAGAGAGAGAGAGAGAGAGAGAGAGAGAGAGAGAGAGAGAGAGGATGTCCAGCTGAGACATTGAGCGCCGAAATTCTAATTTAAGAAGAAAGGTGATGGAGAAACAAACACATTTGTTTTAGTTTGGTCGTGAACAAATGAATGTAAACAGACTCCCTGCCTTGCTTACTCTGGGTATTCTCTCTCTCTCACTTGTATGTAGTGTAGGCGTTCACGTGTGTGCATGTATGCACGTGCCCTCATGATACAAGAAGAATCTTGATGGTGCTGGCAGATTTGTTGTGTGATAGAAATTTGTCATCTCAGTCTTGTTCTGCACATACTCATCTGACTGGATCACATGATTTTAGGGAAACATAATGTATAGCCCACTCACTGCTTATTCAATTATTTATTACCTAACATTCCTAATAATTCAAAAGCACAAATGAAGTATCACCGCAAGGAATGATAAAGTAAGATAAATTAAATAAAATGAAAATCTCTCTCTCTCCCCCTCCCCCCCTCTCCCCCCCCCCTCTATCTCTCTCACTGTCTCTCTCTCACTGTCTCTCTCTCACTGTCTGTCTCTCTCTCACATTCCAGATGTACTACAAATTACACACAAACTCAACTATCAATCAAACTCAACCAGAAGTATATGTTTTCAGGGGAATCTGAGTGTGCGCATGTGTGTGTGCGTGTGCGTGTGCGTGTGCGTGCGTGCGTGCGTGCGTGCGTGCGTGCGTGCGTGCGTGTGTGGAAAATATCCCACTTAGATGCATGCTGCATGTAGATAGCAGCTGGGATGTGCTACCATGCGTCCAGACTCTTTGTACTGCTACTACTCTTTGATGTGAACCTGGGTGTCCGACCGACCCTCCAACGTCTACATTCACTTCATGTTCCTTTGGGGAACGCCCCCTTCTATGTTGGTAGTTACATCCCAGCCCTTTAGAAACCATGTGCAACGCAACCCTGTTCAATCTCTGGAGCTGGGTGGTCTTTATGGTGTTGGTATATTAAATATATTGTTGACCTTTAAACTAAATATGTGTTGTGAGCCATTTTTAACTGTTTTGGTATTTATTCAAGTTTTATGTTTAATCAAATTGTTATATTCTTCACATTTCTATCTCTTGAAAAGTTATTTCTTCATACCATAGTTCGGCTCATTTCATGAGTTTCACATCACACTTTCCACTTGCTTGGAAAGTGTCATTGTTTATTCATGACTGTCACACTCGGCAATAACTTTGAGGAAGTAACAAGCGCTGAAACATTCTTTCCTTCTCCTCATCCTTAACTCTTCCACTTGGGCAGACCGTGTGAGCGTTATCTCGGTGCTAGATGGCCTGGCTTCAACCCCCATCCTGCAGGCATGAATTACAGAAAACATTAACGGTCTCCGGGCCTGGGGTCTTTTTGCAGCACACTCCATCACATGACAGCTATAGTTCCTCCATCAGCCTAGACAGTACACCTAATCTTACAGAGGTCGAACGCACCCCTAATGGGAGATTAAACTGATATATATATATATACAAATATTTATATGACCGGTACGCTATATCTCTAACATTTTGGGATATCATGTGTAACAGATGGAGAATTCATGAGGAAGCCAAAGAGAGTTTGAGTTATTACTGTTCTTAGTGATGGCAAAATGAATAGTGGATTCACTAATATGATGCATTTTTTCATTATATATATATATATAAATACACAAACCGTTTATACTGGAATTTATTTTTCCACTATTGGTGTGCAGTTCAATGAATTTCCTAAATTATTTTGGTCTTTAGCAGAAGAAACAATAATTAGATTCAATTTAAAAGGGGAAAAGGGGAGAAACTTCCAATTAAAAACGTGGTATGTGAAATGACCATTCAGGATATAATGATTCAGATCTGGTAATACGTTTTGGGGGTGATAACGTCCCCCAGAACAGCAAAAGATCAGAAGTCACTGCCCTCTTGTGATTACATGTCCCCGACATTCCAATTCAGATTTCACATTAGCAACAAATTGGATAAATAATAATTAGAAAATACAGAGTATTCTGACACACAGTAAACTTTTGAATGCCCTTTCAACTAGAGCCCGACCAATATTTTGGCAGATGCTGACCTATCATAGAAAAGTCAGTATCGGCGTATATGTTTGCCTCTATGAAAACTTAAAATATGGTGTTGATTTATTAATGCAATCACTGCTTCAAAAGTCCTCTAATGTGATGGTTGAACCTTCCTAATGGTTTAACTGAGCACATCCACGTAAACCCTCAACATGCACTAACCGTTTTACAGCATGTTCTTTGTGAAGGTTAGTAGCTCAAGCTCATCCCAATAAAGTTAATTGGTTCCTTTAGCTCATGATTTTAATGTGATGTTGCTGTGGCCTGAAGCATTTCTGGAGGGTGAGCAGCAAATCCCAAGGAGCTTCCCTGCTCAGGATACCATAATATATATATATATATATATATATATGATTTTGAAAAGTTTTGCCCACAGAATGTGAGCATTTATATCAGAATTCATTTTGGTTTCTACTTCCTACTTACTTAACGTTCAATTAACCTGCGGTAAGTGACTGATTACAATTACGGTAAGTGACAGCTAGTTTACAATTCCCAGAAATGTGGTTCTACTTATTTGAATTTAACTACACTTGTAGTAACTGATGATTTACAATTGTACTAAGTAACTGCCTGTTTACCATTCCAAAATCTGTGTTGTTCAATAAGTTTCATATTCAACCGAAACTGAGGGGGTCAATAAAACTCCCTCAAGATCCCTTGCTTTAAGTACATTTGGTATGAATGATAATGTGCCATCCCATTTGATAATCCCATTTAACCTAAATTGGAGTGGATTTAAAATAGAATATATTTTTTTTTAAAGTAGAATAAAAAAAAATAGATTAATCATGAGTTAACCGTGAATTAATCGCGATTAAAATTGCTAATCGTTTGACAGTAATAATATTTATTGATATATATCGACCGATATACATATATTTTGAATGTCGGCTGATATATTGTTATTGGTAATGTTTTACGCCTTAATATCAGTATGAACAACGGCCCCTAAAATCCAGTAACGGTCGGGCTCTGTTTTCAACCTGCAGTTTATTGGATAACAAGTACACAAAATGTGAGCAACTGCACAAACACTAATAAAATAATATATTCCTCCTCTTTCGCTCAGGGCTATTGCTCCATCTCTCCCTCTCTCGCCACATGTCTTACATCATTCTCCCTCTATTTTTTACCCTCTCCCTCTTTCAACTCACTCTGGCTTTTATTTGTTCTTCCCCACTTTCTCTGTCTATTCTCTTTTTTTTTTTTAATCAGACCGATCCGACCTTCCAGTAATTGTATCTTTCCCTCCATATATCTCCCTCTCTAGATATCGGGTGTTTATAGTAAACACACACAAACACAGACACACAGACACACCACAGACACACACACACACACACAAAGCGTCAAAATAGATTAAATAAACTGGTGCAGCCAGAAGACCAATGAAGACGGATTAAATTATTTTCCTCATTTAACACATCATCATCATCGTCATCGTCTTCATCGTCATCATCATGAACATCATCACTCTAGGCCCGTCCATCTCTCCATACATCCTGTTAGTCCGATAACCTTGATGAGCAAACCGGGCGCCGAAACAAACTATTTATAAGACCGCTAGCCCCACACTCTCCTGAATTCCTTACTCTGACAGCAATACATGTCTAATACTTCTAGTAGGCCTACGTCTATTTATTTAGGAATTTATTTGTGATGTGCTCGTTCATTCCACCATGTTCCTGTACTGCTGGAACACCTACATTCCCCGCCTGGTTGGGCAAAGTAGGTTGCGATCAAAATCCACTTACAGGCTGGTAGTTGGGATTCAAACACACCGAGCAGATCGACTGACTGCGGTTGGATTTCCTTCTACTTGAGTGCTCATGAGCAATCAGAACCGAACGCAAGCGCTGATGGCAGGAAATGTTGTTTGTGTCATCTTAACGTGTACGTGTGTGTGTGTGTGTGTGTGTGTGTGTGTGTGTGTGTGTGTGTGTGTGTGTGTGTGTGTGTGTGTGTGTGTGTGTGTGTGTGTGTGTGTGTGTGTGTGTGTGTGTGTGTGTGTGTGTGTGTGTGTGTGTGTGTAGCCAGAGGGCATATTGACCTAATAAGGGTTGTTACATAAGGTCATTTTTTAAATACTGGGGATGTAATGGAAATCTGCGTGTGCATGTGTTACCATATGAAGTGTGAGGGCTAAACAAAGCATATGTGTGTGTGTGTGTGTGTGTGTGTGTGTGTGTGTGTGTGTGTGTGTGTGTGTGTGTGTGTGTGTGTGTGTGTCTGCTTGTGTGTGTGACTGCATGTGCCACTATGTTTCTCGATGAGTCTTCATGCCGCTAGCAGACTTGGATTGGGATTGAAATTAGTCATTTCAGTTTTGTTCTGAACAAACACAACTGACTGGATCACACCTCGAGGTCGTAGCAAGGGAACCCTACCTACCTACCTACCTACCTACCTACCTACCTACCTACCTACCTACCTACCTACCTACCTACCTACCTACCTACCTACCTACCTACCTACCTACCTACCTACCTACCCCTCTCTCTCTCTCCCTCTCTCTCCCTCTCTCTCCCTCTCCCTCCCTCTCTCCCTCCCTCTCCCCCCCTCTCCCCCCCTCCCCCTCTCTCTCTCTCTCTCTCTCTCTCTCCCTCCCTCTCTCCCTCTCTCCCTCTCTCCCTCCCTCCCTCCCTCCCTCCCTCCCTCCCTCCCTCCCTCCCTCCCTCTCTCCCTCCCTCTCTCACCTTTGATCGAGGGACCTTTAATTACCAGGTCATAAATACATGGACTAGTATACCATAAAAACACTTCATCGGTTGGCCTATTGCCATGGTTTAAATATTTTAACATTCGTCAGCGATGTACTTGTTTCAAAATCGGATATCTTTTTATTATAAATTAATTGTCAATTCTGAAATTCCAAACTTTTCCAAAATGTTACATTTTCCAATTTACCTTTTGGCCTGAAATTGTGAACATAATACAAATAAAATGAAATAATACAATTAATTCCTAGTTCAAATTCAAATAAGATCTTCGCATTTAACCTTCTCAGACTGATAACGAAATGTAAGCCCGATTTGAATGCATTTGACCCCAATGCATTGTCCATACACGATTCCACGATAGGCTACCATTGAATGTGTGGCCAACACCAAAATGAAATGACAAATAACCCGTGGATGATTTCCATCCCGCCGTTACCGTTGACGGCATCTAAAAGGTCACGAAAGACTCCTTCGACATGAAGTTCCTACAGAACTACACGAACATTGTAGGTACAAGGAACATGTGGGACTCACCATTTCCCCGTGCAGACCGGCCGTCCGAGGAGCGTGGAGTGAGAGGACTTTACATTCCCACGGACAACCTTTCACGCACGTTCAACGGGGACGTTAAACCAATCCGAAAAGTAATTGCTATCGTTTATAACACGATTATATTCACATGTGTGGTGGACGACTCGTTTGTGCCTGCTTCAAAGCTTGTAAGGATCCTAACCGAGAAGTAATAATAAAAAAAAAGTATAGGACCACGCAATAAATAACGGAGCGGATCTGCGAGGAACCGGTGCGACGACGTGCGCGCGGCGGACTGGCGGCAGCCGGTGAGAAGGAGAGTCAGCGCTCTTTACTAACTTAACATCGTTAAACCACCGGAGTCCCCTCCCCCTTACCCCGCCCGGTGTCATCGTCTACATGCCTTTGCATCGGATCCCCCGTGCCCACGCCCCCCTCAATGGGAAGTTAGACATTGTTCAGCATTCTGGCACAAACAAAAAAATAAAGATTACCTGCAAGTAAGAGAGGCTGGGGTCAGGTGTAGGGAAGATTGCCGTTGAGGGAGAAACTCGTGATTTCTCTGGATTCTTTTCTGTTCTGCTGTTTAATTGGTTCGGAGCAGATTTCCTCGGTCTGAGCTGTCAGACAGGTGATTCCCCGAGAGCCCTTACAGTCATTACAACAGGAAGCATTCCAGTCACCATGCTCCAATTAATATTCAATTATCACCAGCGCGGAATTCGCCAGCTCACCTTTTCTACGTCATCTCTCCAACTCCCAGTCCCCCCATCCAATCAACAAACAGATCTCATCAGCCTATCAAATGCACCTGACCTTGGCAGAGCTGTCTGTCTGTCTGTCTGTCTCTCTTCCCATTTAATTTGAAGTCATGATGCTTTTATCCAAAGAGACTTAAGAGAATTCAGATGCAAGACATAATGACCCTTCACAGAGAGGATATTGGTTGCTAGGTGACCAGTTCACATCTGTTTTGGACAAGCAAAGTGTGTTGTACCACCTTAAACTTCACCTAGTGGAGGACTGTGCAAGGCATACACATTAATGGAGTTCATAGCGAATATCACTTCCTTGTCGGCAGGCCATCAGGCTTAGCTTATCTAGTTTAGCAAGGACCCATCTTTTGTACGGGAATCGAACAGCATAGCCTTCCCTCCATCCCTCCTACCTTGGTCTCTCCCCTCCTCTCTCTCTCTCTCTCTCTCTCCCCCTCTTGATCGTGTCTTCAGACTAGACATGAGGTCTTTTCGTGCGTCATCAAAAAGACAACTCTGTTGTTCTTGCCAGTGCTAAATCTGCTCCTAAGGGGGATCTTATATCAGATCCTCCCCGTACTAAAATATAACTCAATTCAGCTCCATCATTGCTCCCAGAATGTAAACCAAATGGCAAATGTATTACGCATAAAGGCAAAAGCATTGTAGGCCTATTTCAACTCCCACACATAAACTCAACAGTATCAACATGAAAACATGATAAAAGCAAGCTAAAGACGTTTGTTCTTTGACAAGATAAGAAGACGGTGCTGTAAGTTAGCTTCCGCTATAAGCACTATGATACTTGCATTGGATAGCTGTTCTCAGTTTGTCGATATATACTACCAAATAAACCATATAAATAAGTAATATCATTATCCAAACCACAGGAACCCTTCAGAGATCTGATTGTTGATAGAACTCATCTCTATAACTGCATCATGGGAAATGTAAGCAGATAATCAACGTTGTATTATCTATTAAAAGTTTGTAGAAAATGTCATAAAGTGTTAATTAGAGGGACCAAAACTTACTTTAAAAAAGCAAGAGTGTTGAAGATTCTTCCAAGCTTTGGTTTTTAAAATATTCAGAAAAGTGTTCGGAGACACATGATGTATTGCAACAGGGATCCGCCCCGATGAAGTTGAAATTACTTTAAAAGGCAGCAAAGTACAAAATGACTTATTTAAAATAGTTACACATGAGAAATAGCCTGGTTTGAATCTCAATCAGCCTCCTCCATCTGTGTGTGTGCAAGTGTGTGCAAGCGTGCGTGCGTGCGTGCGTGCGTGCGTGCGTGCGTGCGTGCGTGCGTGCGTGCGTGCGTGCGTGCGTGCGTGCGTGCGTGCGTGCGTGCGTGCGTGTCTGGGGGGGGGGGGGGGGGAGTAAATAATAAACTCCACCATTAAAATAATGACCTCATACTGGTGCCAAACTACCCCAACGGGGGGGGGGAGCAGAAAGGAGAAGAGAGGAGGAGAGAGAGCGTAGATGAAAGGAAAGAGCAGAGAAGACGATGAGAGGAGGGAAACAGAGAAGCCGTTGGAAGGCTAGAGGCGAAGACTGGAAACAGCCGATGAGAGGAGAGACTTGAGTTAAGAAGTGAGGTAGGAGGAAAGGAGAAGCCAACAGGAAAACATTTAAACTTTCCTCTGTCCTCATCTGACCAAATGGTTGTGGACTGTTCTGGGTCTCTGTGGTACCCAGTAATGGGCTGCAATGATGAGATTCCCTCCTTTATCTCTCTCCTCCTTTATCCTTTCAATCACCCCCCTCCTCCCCCCACTAGCTCCTCTCGATTTGATTCGTTTCTCAACCTCAAAGTCCCCAAAAATTATTTGGCGACAATCTCTCTTTTAATATGAAACTGCTGTGCGTATGCATTACGTTGTAAGATCTGTTATTTAATTATATCATATTACGATATTATTGTAGCCAATAACAATATTTATGTAGTAAAGTTCTTATCTGTTGATCTGTTTAGCTTCCTGTCTGCCTTGTTGCATTTCAGTGTAGCAGTGTATGAATTATTCCTCAATGCACAAGTAATTAGATCCATTTTATGTGTATATAAATATATATATGTTTTGTACAGCCATTTGCTTTCAATATTATAACAATTACCCTTTCTTTCCCTTGCCTCCTACCTCGTTCATAAGCCTGATTTCCAGCTGTGAAGTGAGTGTGGGTGTGCTCCATTTGCATGTTCAAATGTTACGCTTTCCCAACCTCTCTGTCCAACACAGAGCAGCACAAGGCTCAATACTCATCTTGTGTACATTTCCCTGTATAGCTCACTTCCTCTCCTCCTCTTTGTGTGTCCCTCCCTCTTTTTCTTTTTATACATCTCTGTCTTTGTCCTCGCCCTTTCACTTTATTTCGGTTTCTCAATAGGGGTCTCTCTATCTCAGGATATATATATATTATTACTGGTTGGCCTGAATAAGTCTTCATGCCAAACAGATGTCCTCTCCCTTTGCTACTCAATCTCAGCCTCTCAAATCTCTATCACAACGGTTAACGCTGCTGCGCCTGCTCTCTAGATTCATGAGTAAATATAGGAGCCAACTAGAGGTTGTCCAGAGGAACTACAACAATGTCAAAATCAGATCAATTCCTCTACAGCTGAAAGGGGATCATTTTGACACTTCAACTTATTTAGCCAACATGCATGCAAACTATTGACTCATGGAGCTCGAATGGCCGAACATTTAAGATCGAAATGCAATCGCAACAGTCCCAGAATTTGACAACAAACCCACATTTGTGCAAAGATCGTTCAATTATTGGACAATAAGGTCTTGGGCGGGGTAAATAAAAAAGGGGGTAGAAAGCAACGCTGAAAGTAAACAATCATGGATATCCAGCGTGACATACATTGATATGCAGACCGGTGGAACTCCTTCTCCCTCATCCTGATGCTGAATGTGTTATATGCCTCTGCATTTTTATGCGTTTTCCAGCATACTTTTTACGTGCTTTTGTCGGACAGTCGGGGGAAAATGAGTCGTGGCTCGACATGGAGCAAAGAGGAGATGGAATGTCTCCGTCTCTTCCTTGCTCCATGTTGAGCCAAGACTCATTTTTACCCGACGTTCTGACAATGTGCTGCTAAACTTGGAGTTACCGCTAATCAAACAATAATTGGCATATACACGCGGCCTGTTACGTCCAAAGAGGCGTATGATTTTTAGAACTGGATCGGACTGAGGTGCGTCCACTTTCAGATTCTCAAGCGAACTGCACAAGGGTTCGTTTGGAAGCAAACCGAGAACGCCACTCTGAGTTCGATGGTTTGCATTCCCAGCCCATAAGGTCTGCACCAGTGATTTCTTTGGTTTGGTTCGAAACCAAACCAAAAAAAGGAACACACCTAACATGGTGTGAATTCACCCTAAGTCTGGGGTTATTATGGGAGGCTGGAGGGAGGAGTACTTCGGGGAACTCCTCAACTTGAGGGACATCGAGTTCATGCATGAGTCAGGGACGAAGAGACCCCAAGGGTAAGTGGGCCAAATTGTGTCCATCTGACAGATGTCACTAAGGTCTTTGTGGATCTCTGGAGTGGCAAGGCATCGCGGGAGATTCGCCCGGGGATGTTGAGGCCCCCAGGGTTGCTGAACAACCTGGAGGGCTGTCTTGCCTGGCACGCCCCCACACAACCTTGCAACAACCTCTGCGGCAGCACCTTTGGACTGACAATGCAGAGGGGCTGGTGGTTTCCAACTTCAGGTGTGTTCCAACTACTGGAATTCATATCAGTTCAGGCCCTATCAGTTCATCCTATTAATCTTTAAGCCAAGGGAGGACATGTAGAACTGTCAAGGCTGTACATGCGGTACAATGGCAATCTTTGGTATTTGCCCCTCTACTGTTAAAACTGTAGGCTATCTTCCACTTTTTTGTTCGTCAATCATTTTCCATATGGATATGGCGAATATGTATTTGACTTTTACCAATGCACTAAAAAGTGCATTGTGTCACCCTTGAAACATGCGTTACCCTGGTATCACGTGAAAACAGGAGTTTGGGAAAAATCAGCATTAAAACAAATACATACACGTCATCATATCATATTATATATTCTGACAGATAGAGGGAGGGTGAAGGGTGAAAGGAGAGATTGGTTTAGAAAATAGAGGGAGAGAGGAGTGAGAGAAAGATTGGTTCAGATGTAGAGGGAGAGAATGACAGGTAAAATAAATAACTAAAGAGAGATGGATAGAAGGATAGGAAGAGGGAGAGAGGGACAAAAGGACAGATAAGATGTACAGTTCAATACTTGCTAAGCTTCAAGCACAAATTAAACACCTGATACTTCCGTCTATCAGTTAGAGCTCATCATTTACACCGGGCCCATAAATGCAGGTGACATTGCATGATTGGTGGGTTCAACCCTCAGCTATCAGCACAATGTCTTCATTATCTCGGATCCCTGCACACACCAAGTGAACCTTGCACCAACCAGTTCAAGATCAGGTTGAAGTACTTTATTATCAGATGCAGAGAACAACACTGTTAGCTACCTCTTAAGGGAATCATATACAACATATAACTACAAAAATACATAAGATAAATATACAAAAAGAAATAAGAAAATAACCGAGTAACAATATAACACAATTATGAGGAACACAATTATGAGGTACATTATAAATTCTGATTTTATTAAAGGGGACATATTATGAAAACAGCACCTTTCCTGGGATTTGGAGTGTTTTTTGGGTCTCTGGTGCTCCCAGACGCATACAAACTTTGAAAAAGTCTGTACATGATTTTTTGAGTGAGATATGCATTTCTGATAGTACCCCGCCTGCAGTTACCAAACGAGCGAGTCAGTTTCGGCGCCCCCTTCTACGTAGGAAGGGGGCGCATTTGAATATTACCTCCCACTTCCCCACCCCCTCCAATCAGAGCATTGCTAGGATTTAGTGTACCAGCGGATGAGCGCTGCCAGAGTGCCGCCCAACCACCCTGCCGGAGCCTCTGGACTGCCGCCGAAGCTTCGGTGGCAGTCCGGCAGCTTAGCTCTGGGAGACGTACAATCCCCTTCTCCTCCATGTCGGGGTTCAATATGGACTTCAGAGAGTCAAGGCCAAAGTTCCTTTCCCCCAATTCTTCTCAACCATGGCCGAAGATAACCCCCACTATGAGTCTTTACTTGTAGTGGAAGTACCAGAGACGTCAGACGCAGTCTTTATGATTCAGAATATCATCCGAGGCGCACATATAGCTTTTGGCAGTGAAAGGCTAACATATCATATTATATAAATACCTATATATTATAAAATATTATTATTATTATTATATTATAGTATATTATATGGATATAGAGCGCAGGAGTCCACGAACGGCAACAATCACTTCTCCTCCATGCTGTGGTTCACTCTGACTCAGCTCATTGGTCAATGGGCAGCAGCTCAGGCCGGTGGCCGGTGTCAGGTGAAGTTTTGTCTACGTTGGCCAACGTTCTATAGCTGGGTGTTTGATGGGACGTGAATCTTAATGTTTCCTCAACACTTCCTGATACTTTATTTTTCCTGTCCTGACTCAATCCCTAGTCTGGCTGGAACTCTATCCCACCGACCCAAGGGGAAAACAAGAACTAAACCAAAACAAACAAGGCTAGTTCAGGATCCCGTTGGGTTCCACTGCCTGTTGCTAATGGTCCATCAGGGATAATGCCGTTGCTATGGTGATGCACCATTCGGTCTGCCTTAGGTTCTGCTCTTTCAGTGTTGCCATCAGTTCTCTTACTCACTGGTACCTGGTTGTCACTATTCAAGTTAACCATTAAAGTAATTTAGTAGATAGTTGAATCTAATGTGAATTACATTAGATTCTTACCATCGGGGTTTCTCTAAATATCAGCTTTGGAATATCAAATTCGATTGAAATGTCGATCAAATCTCAAAAATGTAAACTGCAGGTATATTTTGGTAAATTTATGTTAACGTGAACATAATCAAACCTGTGATAATTTGTTCCATAAAATAATGCGTATAAATCTAGATTATAAAAATAAAAGTAAGTATGTCTCAAACTCACATATTAAGAGTTTGAGTGATCACTAGTGTTAAACTAGTGAAAAAACAAGTTTATTAACTCAGAATATTTGCTGGTTTTCGGAAGTGCGTCGCCGTGAGGCTGTGACATCACTGGCGGGCTTCCCTGTGTTCCAGAGCCTCAACAAAACACTGCATCAAATTTTGGAATCAACTGTTGTCAAGCACTGTTGCTATGTGATTGCTACAGAATCTAAAAAAGGTCTCCATTTGAGTATCTGTCAAGTGTGGAAATGCTGAGGATGTCATCAGTGTAGTGTGTGTGTGGGTGTGTGTGTTTAATTTATACGGTTTTTATCTTGATGGAGGAAGGAGTCTGAGAGCTATCCAGGTGTTTTGAGGAGGTGACGAGAGGCGAGAGGAATTGAGGTTAGACGAGTCGGGCACAGAGGATGAGATGTGGTGATTGTGATAAAAACTCACACACATGCTCATACTCTCCCCCCTCTAAAACGCCCCCTTTCTTAATGACTGTCATGACTGCGCATGTTCTACATACACAATCATTGCTTCCCCATCACCCGGTTCCAAGTTTGCAGATTATATCGATTCTAAAGCCATCACATAGCAACAGTGCTTGACAACAGTTGATTCCACAATATGATGCAGTGTTGTTGTTGAGGCTCCGGAACACAGGGAAGCCAGCCAGTGATGTCCCAGTCTCACAGGGACACACTTAATTAATAGACAACAACACTGGAACTTTTAGAAGTTCCAGTGAGAAGTTCCAGAAGTTTGAGACACTTACTTTTCCTTCTTTTCATAACCTAGATTTAAATGTATTATTTTATGGAACAAATTATCGCAGGTTTGATTCTGTTCACAAAACATTAAATTGCCAAAAGATCATGATTATCTCATGTTTCATGAGAAATGAAGCACGAGATTCATATCTCATGAATATCCAGTTTTTGTCTCCCACCATGCCCTACCCTTTCTGACCCCCTCTCCTCACCCTATAGCTCTCTCTCTCTCCCCCTTCCCTCTCCCTCTGTCTCTTCTTCCTCCAGCTGTGCCGCAGGTAGTAGGAAGTGATCTCAGCAAGTTAAACTGGACTACCGGAAGTAGAAAGTAATTTCAGAAAGTGAGGTCATTTGTGTATGTAAACTCTCTTCCTTCCTCATATGATTCCAAGTAATAAGAGACAGGTCACGGATGTTTCCGGTTCCGCCTCAACAGGCTCAGAAAAGCTTACTGGAAACAGTATAGCTAATTGATGCTCTGCACCCACACCTTTTCAAATAACTTTCCAAGCACACACTCATAAATATGTGTTCCTGCGTGCAAACCAAAACAAAATAGAAATAAACAAATACGCAAACATGAATACACATACACGCACACACACACACATTTATTCGGCTAAATAGAAAATAAATGGGCGTGATCATTCATAACACAGTGTGACCACCGACAGGTCTAACAAGTTACATTTATTTTAATTGATTATTGATCGAAGTAGGTGCACCTGAAAGACAGTCCGACTCAGTTCAACTCTTTTGACATGATTGAGTTTTGAGAGGCCCCTATTGTCAAAAGCTATTTAGTATCTCCTTAAGCAATTCTAATACAACAATAATATTAATATACAACGGTTATGCAACCACACAAAGATATCGTAGTCCACAACTGCTGGATGGAGATGAGGGGAATGGAAGGAGAGAGACAGATCAATAACGATATCAACTGCTGGTTCTTTTAAGCCACAAGCCAAAGGCTGGGATTTTAGAATCAACATCAACACATATCTCTATTACGCGAACAATGGTTTGAAGATGAGCAGCTTAGTTTTAAGCTTGCAGCTGGGCTAAGCAAGTGGAGCTATGGTGCACACCAGCTGTGATGATGCTTTGAAACTCCTACTCAGTTGCACAGGATTCACTCTGTAGCCATCAGAGTTTCTTTCTGTGTGTGTGTGTGTGTGTGTGTGTGTGTGTGTGTGTGTGTGTGTGTGTGTGTGTGTGTGTGTGTGTGTGTGTGTGTGTGTGTGTGTGTGTGTGTGTGTGTGTGTGTGTGTGTGTGTGTGTGTGTCAGTATGTCACTGTGTTAGTGTGTGTTGTTGTCTGATTTTGTGTATCAACGAGTCTAACAAATCGCTGTCCACATCTGAGGCAAGAAAAGCTGTGATGTGGCAGCAGCTTACAGAAATAATCGTCCCTCTGACGTTCTGCTCCGGGCACACACACGTACAGACGTAGGGGTTCCTGGCATCGCCGTTGCTAGGTAACACTGCCATGTATCCCATCATTGGTCAGCCCGGTAAGCCCGGTGAGTAATGGTCATTTAGTTTTACATTACAGTTCAAAAGGAAGGATGTGTACAGATAAAGAAACAAATTATTCAATAATTAACTAATGCTTGTGTGGTTAACAGTAGACAGGATGGGCAGGCACTGGAAACACAATGAAGATGTAGTCAGAGAACAGAGTCTAGTGCTTGGCTGTGGCTGATGGAAAAGACCTGTGGGTCAACTGGTGGGTACATCATTTAAGTCTCCAGCAACAATATAAAATATGCTATTTGGGGGATGTTTTAACCCAAAAGCAACCATATGATGAGTGCAGATGTCCCAAGTGTTGGTGGCTCAAATGCAAATGCTTTACCATCGGAGCTATAGAAGACCACGTGTTATACTTATACCAATAACAACCCAAGCAATTCTCTACAATTATCTTGAACATGTGTAAGTCAATTTTGCATTCCATATTATTTCTGTGTTTTCGTACAGTTCAAGCATTCCATTCCAGTTCCTCGAAGTTAAATCATTGCCGTGTCTTTGCTCCAGCCCTTCTCTGATCTCAGCTAATTGCATTAGTCTTTCTGTTTTTCTCTCTGAACCAGAAAGATCGGCCACTAAAGTGTGATGGGAGAATATAATCCAATTTATTCTCCAACCAGGGAGAAATTATATTTGACCTCAATTTACACACATGAAAATGGATCATTATTTGGTTCATAAATCGTGCCCAATCAGCAATAGGGCAGATAATGAATCAATCTTAGCACGGATCAGAGGTCATAATTTGATGGAGTGGTCTGCTCAGGCTTGGATACCTCAATGACTGAATTATTCCTTAAATTAAATTCTTGCTATTGATTAGACCGTCTCTAAAGGACCCAGCTCATCCTACACCCCTGGAAGGCACAGACGAATGCACTCACTCACACAATAAAGCAAACATTTTGCATTATCTCACCGACAGTGGAAGTCTTCTTTCCTCTGTTTTGTCTGAGAGTTGGATCGTAATCCAATCAAATCAAATGTAATCTAGTCTAATCTAATATTGCAGCCTTTGGAGTTCTCTGAACGGGCAGAGGTAGGCTTCGGGAGACGGTGAGTCGTGCCAAGCCAGACATCAGCCAAGCCAATTTATTTAGCTTTCAGTAAATAGAAGGCAAGTGCGATGGTATGCTAATGTTGAGAAAGCATCTCTCTCTCCCTCTCTCCCTCTCTCCCTCTCCCCCTCTCTCTCTCTCTCTTCATTCCGTCTTTATTTCTCTCTCAAAAAGCCAAATAATCCCCTCACCTCTCTCTGCTCATTCTCTTGAACTTCCACTCTTTTGCTATGCAACTCCTTCTCTTCTCCCCGTTCACACTCTCCTTCCACGCATCTTCGTCTGGCCTCCATCCCTCGCTTCTCACACTTTCCTCTCTTCTCCATCTCTCACACTCTCATCCTATCATCTCAACTAGTGCAGTTGTTCTACTAGAAGCCCATGCTTTCTATTCATCAGTGTAATCAGGTGTAAAGTTTGTTTTGGTCAACTTTTCTATTGGATTTAAAGAGAGTTTGTTGTAGAGAGAGGCAGAGAAAAAACTGAGATCGAAAGAGACAGGCAGACTGATGGAATGAGAGAGAAATAGAAAGAGAGAGAGAAAGAGGGAGAACAGACAGAGTGAGAGACTGCTAGACAGAGATAAACCAGAGACAGAGACAAACAGACAGAAAGAGCAATAGAGAGACTCCAAAAAGAAAAGGAGAAAGAGAACATTACCACACTTTTTTAATTGAACACTTTGCCAAGCGTTGCTCTGAAAAGGTCACAGGTGCAGAGAAAGTTGTACGTTTTTATGTCCCCCTCCAGCTTCCTACTTTCTCCCTTTCCCCGACACACTTCCATTTGATTATTCCACCCTCTTCTCTCTTGCCCTGATCGCACCATTTCAAACCAGAATCATTTTCCACCATCGCACTCAGTTATTACAGCATGTTTCTGCCAGTATGACAAATTGTCTCTTACTGTGGGAGCAATTAGTCCCCTTAACGGGGAGAGAAGGGGGGGGGGGGGGGGGGGGGTAAGTGGATCCAGTAACTTTTTTCCAGTAAAAAGACTCAAAGACCCTCCAGATGTAGAGCTGTCTCTGTTCATCTTGACAAGGTGAACTCAATTTGGGCGGGAGGTAGAGCAACATGGATAGAGTGAGAGGTCTGTTTCCAGGTCTGATTGCGCCAAAGACATTCTCCGGGTTCTGCCTTCCTGTTTCATAAACACCATCTGGTTGGTGTAGGTGGCACCGAGCAGAAAGGGGAAATTGTACTTTCGGTAATTTAGACGTTGTTCTACTCGCAGAGAGGATGATTGGCACCATCTGATGAGCCACATTTACATAACCCAGCTTGGCGAACCGCGGTGTACCCAACTTTAGCAAATATAAACTTTGTCAAAATCTTTACTAACGCCGTCTCTACTTTCATCTTCTGTCTCCGTCTCCTCCAATGCCAACAGATGGCGGGTGTTGATATTCTGCTCGCTGTCCATCAATAATGCCAACAACTAGCCAACCAGGAGGATTTAAGCCTGTGGTTCCCATTGCTTAACTGCTCCTTAAGGCAGAAACTGTGGGGTCCTGAAACCCAAGGTTGGGAAACTGCAGTTTTACACCCCAGTTTTACACTCCCTGAAATTTCTTCGCCACAATGCCATCAGCGCTAACGTCAACTTGCCGTTCTATGTACTCCAGCATAGGGCACACCATAAACCGGTTCTTTGGACATAGAAAGCAACATACATCCTTGAAATCCATGTGTCAAAGAATTATGTCAACAGCCAAATGTTTAATGGCTAAATGAAATAGTGTGGTGGTTCCAGTCGCTAAGGAGCCAATGGCTAAGGTTCAGCCGAGGGATTAGGCATGGTTGGTTGACTTGCTCAAGGGCACCCTGACATGGCAAGAACAGCTCCAAGGATACAACTTGCAACCATGTTGTAAGTAACTCTGCAACGTTTAGACAGGCGAAAGCACATACACAACCTACAAACAGTCCTCTCCAACATTAGGCAGGTTCTAACATATATACTCACCCCACATACACATGCATTGAGACAGTGCCACATGTCCACACACTACGCTTGGACGTTGGCGTCGTCGTTTGACGCGCGCGCGTGTGTGTGTGTGTGTGTGTGTGTGTGTGTGTGTGTACATACAGTATGTATGTTTCCTTTCTTCTAGGTTTGTTGAATGAGAACAAACAGAAAATGCAATGTGCTCGCTGTGCACTCTGACATTTCCCTATAGATTGGCCCTAGGGCCACGAAGGCATGCTCAGTATACATGTAAAGACCAACTGTCACTCCATGCGATTTAAAAGAAAAGGAAAAACACATAAAAGCGGTCAAATGTAATTGAATAAAATGTAACTTCATAAACATTTCTTTCAACCCTTTCATTGCAGATCCATGTTCAATGTTGGATATTCAGCTGTTGCAGCACGTTGTACTGCATGTTGAAGCCTGACTGACCCTCTACTGACCTTAAGATCTCTTTGGTTTAAAAAGGCGTGTGGATATTCTGGTAAGAGAGCATTCGTTTGCGTGTTGAAGTGAGGCCAAGCCTCTAACATATGTCTTCAGAGGAGCGTTTCGCCTCAGGCAGACATATATCAGAAGGTCACAGGATGATTCCTTCACATCAGCGTACGGAGGTCTGGACACAAGCACACACACACACACATGAATACATTAATATATAAATATATACTGTATACATATATATGCATTCTCTCTCTCCATTATGTTAAAAATAATAGAGACACATCATTTAACTCTCACACGCGCACACACACACACACACACACACACACACACACACACACACACACACACACACACACACACACACACACACACACACACACACACACACACACACACACACACACACACACACACACACACACACACACACACACACACACACACACACACACACACACACACACACACACAAAGAAGCCCTGATGTAATGTATGTCCTCAGGCCATGGCTTTCTATCAGTCATACCAGTTAATGCCAGTGATGTGGGGTTGATTAGAGTGCAAAGCATCACAGGGAGGCAGCAAGCCAGTCAACAAGTTAGCCCAACCCCCAGTCAATCCCACAACCAGGAGGGCAGGACTGTCAGATCGGCTCTGATCAGCAGGAGGCATCTTGTTGTCTTGCCAGCTCAGTCGTGTCCGTTAGCGAAAAGTTTTTCATCTGGTCCATTTTCAAAGTCTGGCATATTGACTTTGAAAGAAGGCAGCAGGTACTGCCACTGCCCAATCACATCGATCGTACGTTTAGTTTCAACCCTAATAACCCTGTTTTACCTCCATCTAGATTCTAGTCAATAAGTCTTTATCCAAAACCATTTACAAAGTACAGATTACAGTCAAGCAGGGTAGCAGTGCAGTGCAAATTTGACAAATAAAAAGTGACAAGATACCCATTGGATGTTGTTTATCAGTATCCATAATTGTTTTTGCCTCAGAATTACTATAAAAGAACTTCGTACCCTAGCCTTAATTAGAAGGTATAACAGAAGAGTGTTCGGTTTTGTCATGCTCTTTTCAATCATTTTTCAACCTTGTACTGGTGTGCTTTCTTGTCTGCCTCTCGCTCAAAAATAAATGGATTTCTCAACAGACTTCCAGTTGAAACAAAGGTTAATATATTTTATCCATTTATTTTTTTATCCTTATTTTTCTGCACAAAAATTTTGGTTGGTTTGTGACCAAGAGTACTTCAAAGGGTTTGGTCAAGGCATTGACGACTGCTGACGTAGAATATGCTTTATCTGAATCCACTCACAGGAAGCCGAGTACAGACACAGATAATAAGAGGCTGTGAACCCAGTGATCCAATCCACTTCAACACATACTAGCAAATAAACTCGCCCACCCGAAACCAACTACAACGAAATGTTTTTTCTTTATTCGATAAATGCTATTTGGAAGAAGTTGAGCCGTGGGAGGTGACCCGGGTAGATGCTGCATGTCTGGGTGTGTGTTTGGTCTTGGTCTGGGGGTCTAGGTCTCTGGTTGTGAGAGTTTGGATCATAGGCAATGAAGAGCTGGCTGAGAAGAGCAGTTTAATATGAGGCAGTAATACCAGCAAAATGTCAGAGTGGGCGGTGGATGGGTGAAGAGGAGTAGTGGAGGTGGACGACATGAGGAGAGGAGGGGAGGTGGAAGGTGGAGGAGAGGGTGGTGGATGGGTGAAGAGGAGTAGTGGAGGTGGACGATATGAGGAGAGGAGGGGAGGTGGAAGGTGGAGGAGAGGGTGGTGGATGGGTGAAGAGGAGTAGTGGAGGTGGACGACATGAGGAGAGGAGGGGAGGTGGAAGGTGGAGGAGAGGGTGGTGGATGGGTGAAGAGGAGTAGTGGAGGTGGACGATATGAGGAGAGGAGGGGAGGTGGAAGGTGGAGGAGAGGGTGGTGGATGGGTGAAGAGGACGAGTGGAGGTGGACGACATGAGGAGAGGAGGGGAGGAGGAAGGTGGAGGAGAGGGTGGTGGATGGGTGAAGAGGAGGGGAGGTGGAAGGTGGAGGAGAGGAGGGGAGGAGGACACCTCCTGTTTGGGTAGCCTTCAGATTCTCTACAGCAGGGGTGTCAAACATACGGAGATGATTTGATCAGGCCCGCGACTTGTAAGCCTCGAGCCCATTCCTGTGATGAGTTATGATTTTCTAAAGAAATAACCAAAATGCTCACTCCAGCCGCTAGGGGGCAGCCAAAATAAAAAAAGGAAGGAATTCCACACTTGTCCTTGTTTCACCACAATTAAGAACTTATCAAGGGTGACAACCCCATTACCAAAATGTCTTTGTCAAAAAGAAGAAAAGTGGATTCAGCTTTCTTCATAGCTCCCACTTGAGTTTGTCTAGTGTGGTGAGTTGGTTCAGGTGTTCAGATGTATTCACTGAACTCAAAAAAAATAAACCAGTTGTTAATGAATGTGAAATGCATTTTATTTCAATTCCATTGGCCTATCGGTGAATAAATGTGTTGTGCTATTATATATCCTTGTGATCCATGATTATGTAGGCTACAAATGTAGGCTGAATGATAAAGCATAGTACTGAAAAACAAAGCTAAAGATTTGGAGTTGACGCAGGTCCGGCCCAGTTGAGATCAGATGGGCCGTATGTGGCCCCTGAACCAAAATTTGTTTGACACCCCTACTCTACAGGGTCTGGCTCATGTGCTTCCTTTTTATTCTCCTTCCTTCTCTTGTATATTTTCTTGTCTTCTATACTTGAGGCTCTTTACTCTCAACTTCACTGACTCCCGTCTGTGTGCATCCATCTCCCTGTCTCTCTCTCTATATTAAATGTAAATATAAAATATTTGAATTTTTTAAATAAGGTTACACAAAAATACAGACCAGAGAATCAACCCATGTGAAGACAAACAGACATGACATGCATGTCTATTTGTATTTGACATTTTGTTAAAAGCTGTGATATTCTGTGTCAGTTGTGTGGGGGATGGTTCAAGACCAGGGGCCTCATGCATAGAACTTTAAGTATTTTTCTGCACGAAATAATGGTCAATGACCAAGTGGGAAATCTGTGAATGTGGTTCATTTCTGAGATGTTCAAACAAGGCGTACCACAATGGGATACCAATTGTGCTGGGATTGTGCGCACGTGAACGAGTTTAGAATCCACACCCCATCAACTCCCATAATTGACCAATCATGGAAGCAGGAACGCCCATATTAATAATGACTGATCAATAAATGGAATGCTCTTCCAGAATAATGAGTGTTTGTGTCCTTCATTCCTGACACGCATCACAGATGCACTTTAATTTTCTCGATTCACAAAAACGAACGTATCTCCTCGGTGCAGTTGTTAGCGCCCATTAAAGTGAACTGTTGGCCACTGCAAAATGTGTTTTATATGTTTGCCTGTTCAACAGCAGTGTACGGGAAACAAATGTATAATCCAGTGGATAATGCCATCACAAACCCTGGGCATCACAAGCTAAACGTTGACAGGAAGGTCCCCGTAGCAAGGAACCCAACAACCCAAAATCCTATCGTGCATAAAAAGTAGCTACGCTCATAAAAGTGACCGTACGGATGTACGGATGTTGTATGAACATTATTTAAGCCAAGAGTTATCAAAGATATACTAATATAACAGGAGAGTAGTGGTCGTATTGGTAGTAGTAGTAGTGGTTATAACAGTACATTGCAGACCCCACAACTGAACATGACCCTTGATCCTGGAAGGAAAGAAAAAGAAAATCTGTCCATATACCTATGTGTGCATTTATTAATACAGCATCTAGGGAATTCTGGTTGTTTGGAACTATAAGTCACTAGAACGCTTGCATGCATAAGAGAAAGAGCTGTGGAAAGACCCGTTGGCTCCGTCTTCACTTCAGAGAGAGCTATTCTTAGGTCAGGACATGTTGTGTTATACTCGTCTGCCTGGGGGGGCTTTCCTGGTGGATCAACTGGGTGTGACTCTGGTGTCCTGGGACTCATTCAAACTTGAACCCCCAAGAAACGCAAGAGGGATGTAGATTAGGGGAGGGTGATTGGGAGAGAGAGCGAGAGAGATGGAGAGATAGATGTTAGAGGAGAACGGAGAGGAGACAAGAAACGGAAGGTTTGAGGGAGAGAGAGAGATGGATAGGCTGCCCTTACACACATTGACATTAACCGAATGACTCGAACGTCCTTCATTACTTCAGCACACACACATGCACACACACACACACACACACATAACTCACAGCAACCTGAGATATCGGAGTTGATGAGGTCTAGTGGAGGAGGAGAGCTAAATCCCTCAGATCTTTAAACATCAGGATTTATCAGCCATCTCTCTGGACATCTACCCATCTAGGAGTGTGTTTGCGAAAGGCTTCCATATTAGATTCCCCATGTAACCTAGCATGACATGAAGTGAGAAGCCGCAGGTGTGTGGGATTCTATTCCCTCGCTCTGATTAGCTGCCTGCTAAACGTGCGTAGCTGTGGAAGAGTGTGTGTGTGTGTGTGTGTGTGTGTGTGTGTGTGTGTGTGTGTGTGTGTGTGTGTGTGTGTGTGTGTGTGTGTGTATTGCACTACTGGGTTGGAGCCACAGAACCACCTTCAACCAATCAGTGGCAAGTATAAAATCATCAAATTCCAATAGCAACAGGGACTAATACCAACAAGTGAATTACTGTTGACCAAATTACACAATGGAGGCATATGTCCATCCACTCTTCTCCTTCATTCCTCCATCCTTCCTCATCAGTGTTCACGTTCTATCACTTTAACGTCTCCCATTCTGAGTCAGCAGAGAAATACATTCTGATGAAGCAAGCGGTTCCGTTTGGCCTCATTCTAAAGTACTTCTTTATGGAGATCAGACAGTAGAGACGCAGCACTTATAGAAATCTGACCTTACAATATGTACCATGCTGCAGGGAGTCCACTGTTCCTTTGATAATGCTGCTGCCAGAACAGTCTCGAAAGGCTTCTTTAAGTGTTCCCCCCCCGCCTGTCCTGGCACCCCCTGACTAAGACCTCTGAAGAGCAAGGAAGGATCACCCTCAAACACACAGCGAGGAGCGAGGACCCCTCCTTCAGCCATGTCCACGTTCTACAAAAGGCACCGGGTGAGAAGGCATGCAAAAAATGTATTAGCCAAGAACATGATTGATGTTCTAACTACTAAGAGTATATATAGTTCATGAGGACTCACTTGGATTCATTATGACCGGATATATGTATATGTATGTATGTATGTATGTATGTATGTATGTATGTATGTATGTATGTATGTATATATATAATAAAATATAGGTAGAGAGAGTGTAGAAGTGTTGCATATAGTCCAACACACAGAGGGAGTGAGAGTAACATAGATAGAGAGAAAGTGTTAGTCGTTATATTTGCGTGATTTGAGAAATCCAGATACTTGCTTACTGCGTACACCACTCTTACTGCCGCTACACAACATCTAGTATGAGGTTAACCAGTAAGGGAGGGTCTCTTAAAGAGTCTAGGTTTGTCTAAATGACACTTCACACCGAATTCATGAATTTGTTTGCAACGTAAAATCTGCTTACATCGTGTACATAACTGTTCATCCCAGTGTCCCGCTCCTATCACAAGAACCTGGAATCAATATGTTTGGGGTTTGTCCAGAATATTAAGTTCATATAACATGTTCATGTATTAAATAGAGGATAGATACGTGCATATTACAGAAAAGGAAATCATGGATATAGGGTCTGAACAAGTGCATTTGGATCTATACGATAACTGGGGGGGGTGGGGGGAGCACTCAGACCAATGATTAAGGTAATTGTTCCGCATGTTGTACAATAAAATATGTAATTTGGGTATTTTCAGAACGGCTTGTGAGGGCTGATCACTCACACCTGGCGGTATAACGTTAACTTTAAACCCAGATTATAGTCAATCAAAACCCCCAAACAAGCATGAGAAACGCCATGACCAGTTGACCAACTAAACATCATATGCAATCATTGAACGAAGATTAGGACAATAAAAGGCACATTTCTAACAAGAACTGTTATCAAAACGCATTTTAATGCCGAAACTGTTAATATTTTCCACTAATAATCAAATGAATGTCCTTCATGTCTGGTTTTCAGCGATAGCAGCATCCATAGCAACAACCATAGCAACAATAGAAGATGAAGCCGTGTCACATTTTTAGAGCCATTATTGTGAAACTACGACGTTTCCAATGTGGACCAATGTAGTTAGACTACATTTTGGTGTGAGACTGGTTTGAAGGGACGTGGTTAGTATCAGTTTTTCAGGAGGTCTGCTGCACTATTCATAATACACAGCATTTACCCTTTGTTGCATTTGATCTAGATTAGTGGTCACATTTATAAATAAGTGAGGCAACTGGCTTCTGCTATTAATTAAACACATAAATCTGATTTTACTGATGCAAAGAGTTAAGCAATGATGCATCGCAAATGCACCGTCTGGTGCACACTTTTTTTGATTGGGCAATCGCACCTTTATGCCAGTGCACCGATGCAAATCTGAATCTCACATCCCTAATATACAGTATATGCTTAATGCTTTGTTCTTACAGGGTATTACTAACATACATTTGTCATCAAAAACAATGATTTTTTTAAATGAAGTATGCCAGGCCTTCTCTGGTCACAGAAGCATGGCAGTTGGGCCTGTTGCTGCATCAATACAGTTAATGAGCCAAGACAAGAGCTAAGGAATCCATTCTCTGCGGCTTGTTTGTTTCAGCGTATCAGCAAATCAAGCAGGCGCATGTGCCGTCTTAGCGCGGTGGTCTTCCAGTAATTCCCTGTGCTCCATTAGGAAGACCATGCTGAGATGAAAGCTCCTTTTGTCTCTGCGCTCTACGCTCTGATAAACTGATGTTTGCTGCCCAACAAGACGTTATTTCATTTCAACAATTAACCTGTACTGTAATTATGACGCTAAAATCCACAAGATCCAGAGACAAAAAAAATCAACCGAAGAATTAGGCATAATCATCTAACACAGTGGTTTGCCAGACGATGTGTACCGCAGGGGTCTCGACTCCAGCAGGTATCGTCTGATTTTGTTCCTTTGCTGGCGAGTTGTCGGCTGGCTCACAAGACGGATTCGAACGCGGTTTTAAAATGAGTGGGTTTATGTACGGGCTAAGTGTTTGTTGGATTGTTCCCCCTCATGTGGAGATCAGTGATGTTGATGCTTTATTTGTTTCCTGGGTCATTTGGTCGACCATTAAGCGTGTCTCTTCATCTGTGTAAACAGTTTAAATAGGTTTCTCTCTATTTTACACCCACAACTTTTTTCCTTTCTGTGTGCGATTCCTTCTTCTTCTTTTTTTCGTTCCGTTCTTTCTTCTTCAACATATATTGAAATATATTCAACCCTGCATACTGTATACAATGTCTTCCCTGTTTGTTGGCGTTGCTGATGGCTGTGCCTCCAGCCAGCAGTCTCCGGGTGGTGTAAGAGGATGTTAGCCCCGGGGGTCTCTAGGGGCCACACCGGGACCCCGACCTGGCCCCAACTGAGAAAGGCGAGGGGGTGGAGAAGAGTCCAGGGGGTACAGGACTCCGGAGGCTAAGACAGACACCAACTTAGACCACTCACACACACAGCCTCGCATACACACACACACATACGCTCACATGCACACAGAAAATCGTGCACACACACACAACAGCACACACAAACAGCACAAGTACACGTAAATAAAAAAAAATGCACACACACACCGACCGACACACACAGCCACTTGTGGTAGTCCCAATGCGAGCCTGTGCAGGGGGACGGATTGTGGAGGAGTGTATCGTCATCCTGGCTCCCATGTCGCTACAACACCGTTACATCGCCGCTGTGTCATCAGCCTAAACACCCTTCTTGTCATCCCTCTGATGCTACACTCACCATGTGTTGACTGAAGGACTCGTTATTGCATACACACGTTCACACGCACACACACCCACACATACGCACAACCACAACCCCCCCCCCCCCCCCCCAACAAACACATGCATGCACATACACTCTCAAATGTATTCTAATTCTTAACATTCAAGTGTGGTCAAAGAGTTTCATTATGGGAAAGCTGTTGAAACAGACCGCACCCATTCACAGATGCACACAAATTAAACACAAACCCTCACGACACACACACACACACACACACACACACACACACACACACACACACACACACACACACACACACACACACACACACACACACACACACACACACACACACACACACACACACACACACACACACACACACACACACACACACACACACACTTCCAAGACGGAGCCATTGGGAGAATTATGGAAGTGAACACACATCCCAGATTGCAACACTCAAGCATTTTGTTACAGAGCAAAGACAAAAATAATTAGGCCTATTTGAGATCGTTTTTAATACAACCATCATCACCAAAATCCCCTAGTTGGACCCCATGTGGGGTTTAATTGCCAGCAGTACATGCATTACCATGCACTTCTTATACTGCCTGTGGGATATCAAATCACACACAAAAACCTCCAATGAGAAGGGTGCCTCGTACCCTTATCGTACCCTCCCTAAAACTCTACGTGTTGGGTAGTGTGTCATTTTATCGTGCCAACAGAATGTCCTGTTGAATGGGAGCCAATAAGGGACTTCCACCCACAAGCAAAGTGCTGCAATCGCCGCAAAACACTGCATACCCTGAGATAAGGTCTGCCATACTCTCATGTTTATCTGACACATGTTTAACAAGCTTAGCCGGAACAGCAGGGTGGTTTCACTTGCTCCTGCTCAGCAGCGCGAGTATGTATGATGTTTGTGACAGTTGCACATGAAATTATTCAGATTATGGCCAGAGGAAAAGTTTTAGGCACATACATTTCCAGCTGCACACCCCTTCTTTCAGATGTTTTTGTTTCGTGCGTGCGCTTCCGTGTATGTGTCGCTGCCTTTGTCTTGACGTGCGGTGTGTACGCGTGTGTGCGTGCGTACGTGCGTGCGTTTCCATGTATGTTCGTGCGCATGTGCGTGCGTGTGCGGTGTGTGTATGCGGTGTGTATGTGCATGCTTGCGGTGTATGTACGCGTTTGCTCGTGCTGTGTGTGTGTGTGAGCTGCAGGCTGCTTGGCACATGCGCACATGAGTAACTTGAGTAACTGGTGCAACAGGCCTGCCATTATAGCAGTAAGATACGTCGATTTTTTCCAATAGTGTAACACCTTTTATAACGTGTCTCAGACTACATCGTTTTGATCTCCTGGAAGTCCTCCTGCTAACAGTGGGAGGGATGGGGGGGGGGGGTACTTGCCTTTTATACTGAAGGCCATTAGTTACACACATAGTTCCTGGTGAATAACATAATTTCTTGAATAACCTTTCAGGCGCCCTTCGTTTCACCATGCAGCTTCATTCTGGATGATTTCCGTCTTGCGCCCTCTCAGACATGCCAAAGCAATGCTGGAATAGATGGGCCAAGGGACAGTCCAACAGATGCCGGGAATGCAATGCTAATGGACTCCAGCCATAAAACTCAGACTCAGAGGAACGCCCTCATTTCACAACCTGTCAAGTTTCCAGTCAGTCTTGAAAAAAGAGTGACTGGAAACTTGACCTGTACAAACAAAAAAAGCTGTTTTGTTGTTCACCCGAAAACTTGGTGCATTAAGATAAGCAGTCGCAAATTCAAATACATCCTCAGAGGAATCTTCTGATTGGTTTGCGCGCTTCATGTGAACATTTCTTAAGGCAGACAGCCATAGCCCTTTACGACCTGGCAATGTGTACTGCCTTTTTTCATAACAAAGTCAAAAGTCAGTAATCTGAAAATGTTACTGGGTCTTGACTTGCGCAGGCAAATTGCTGATGCAGATTTCCTGGAATATCAATCTTGTTCCCATTCATACTTGACCCCAAACAGAAAAAATCTTCGGGAACTTTACAGGATATGACGATACAGCGTCTTAAGGAACCCCTAGACAGGTGACAGTCCCTCGAGATCACTAAAATCCCTCACTCTGATGCAACTCCCTCCCTATCTCTCCTGCTAGCACCACTATCCGCACATTGGAACCATCTCATCTCCCTGGTGGGATGCGAATGCCCTTGGAATGAGGAGAGAACAGATGTGTGGGTGCTCTGCTGCTTATTAGTGCTTATTGGTTTAACTACAGGAACAGAAACAGCCGGTTAAGTGTTTCTGTTTGTTATAATCACAAATCAACGTTGTTAAAAAAACAAACAATTTACTGTAATTATGATGAAAAAACTCCTACACGAATCCCTTTAAACTGCATATCTCTCTCTACCCTATCCCTCTGTCGCTCTCTTCTGACCATGTCTCTTCTGAGATCTGCTCTAATTCTGAGCAGCGAGGCAAGGTTCTGTTACGTCACTGCCTGAAGACCCACCCATTCTCCGTGTGACTCCAGCACCTTGTACTTTCGAAAGACCAGAATAAAGCCAAGTGACGACAATTTGGATAGTTTGATATAACCCCCCTTATTTTAACCCATTTGGATTTTGAGAAGAGACACAAAACATTGATTATTCCAGAACACCATGGAAAATAACCTTTACAAAATACAAGATAACAATTTTAAATATGATTGGAAATCTCAAAAGTGGCAAGAGAGCCGATTACCTTTTTTAAAGTTTCATTTTGAGGTTAATTGAGAGATTTCATATACAGTCAATATATTTCATAAACTATTATGGTGTTCAGTTTGAGTTTGTGTTTGTGTGTGTGTGTGTCTGTGTGTTTGGGAAGAACACATTTGAAAATGGAATGAGATGGAAAAGGCAGCGAGGGTAGACATAATTAACCTCGACGCACCATATGGTTTGTTGCACAGAACCATCTGGGAAGCCGTCTTTGGAACTGTTTGGATAGGGACAGGCACTTAATAAAAAAATACCTGGCAGTTGATTGGAGGAACCATCTTTCCGTCATGTAGATTAAGGGGTTCCTCATAGGATGCTGATTGGACCGCAAAGCATAACTCGAATGCTGGCAAGACGGATTCTTGGGGGATCGTAATCTCACGAATACAGCTGCCTCGCAAAGTTAAGTCATAATATCATAGTAAAATAGATAGGTACAACAAAAATGGAAACGTATGATTTGAAAACTGAAAGAGAGATAAAGGTAAGTCATCCGTCTTTAATAAAGTTCAAAATTCAATATAACATAACATTTATATATACTTTTCAATATGCAGTATAAAATATATTTGTTTGGTTCACGGAGGACACTCGTTCAGAGATTAAACAATACATAAAGAGAAAGAGAGCGAGCGAGAGAGAGAGCGAGAAAGGGAGAGACAGAGACAGAGACAGAGACAGAGACAGAGAGAGAGAGAGTGCAAGAGAGTGCAAGGGAGAGCGAGAGAGAGAGCGAGCGAGAGCGAGAAAGGGAGAGAGCGAGCAAGGGAGAGAGAGAGCAAGGGAGAGAGAGAGAGAGCGCGAGCGAGCGAGACAGAGAGCGCGAGGGAGAGTGAGAGAAAGCGAGAGAGAGCAAGGGAGAGGGAGAGAGAGCCAGCGAGCGAGCGATGGAGAGAGTGCGATAGCGCTGAAAGGAGCCAAGAAGGAACCTGGTTGAAAGATCAGAAGGAAATTGAGACCGTACGAGAAGTGGGGAGGAAAAACAGAAAATCAATGCCAGGCAGAATCAGAGTGACGGAGAGACCAAAAATACTATAAAACACTACACAGCGAGACACCGAAACAAAATGGTCTTGTTGATGTTTTTTTTTTCTACCTTGCCACTGAAAAGGCAATTACCCGTCAGGCTCTGAAGGCTTATACAAGAATGCTCCGCCAGGTCGCCCCCTCTGTCTACCTCTCAGTGCAGGGACTACAGACAGGCCAAGCAGCAGACCATCATGATGCATTAATTCATTCATTCATTCATTCATTCATTCATTCATTCCAATAAGTTGATCTGGTACATCCCCCCACGCCAACCCTCAATATACACACCAGAAGTTAAACACACACACAGTTTTTCAAGTTTAGGCACGATGTCAGTGTTTAGGTATGCATTTGTGAATATATTACTTATTGATGATGTATTTGACCACTGCTACAGCAAGTAATCATATGTATTTATTTCATATACGTCCATAACAGACTGAGCAGTAGGACAGTATTAAGCACCACATGAAAAGCACCTCATTGATTCTTTGTAGCTGATAAGTGATAACGTGCAGAAAATGGCTTCACTGTTGTAGAAGCTGGTTAACAACAAGATAAAGACCATGATCTGGTGGCCCTGGGTAGGAATCAGGATGTTGGTTTGGTTTAAAGTATTGAAATGCACAAACATATTTGTTGTTTTCTTGCCCAGAAGGCATAATCCCACATAATTGACGCAACCATGGCAGCCTACACCCGCTCGCTCAGCAGGAGCAACACAAATCATCTCAAGAAAGTAACAATACATCATTGCCTCTGTGGCGGGGTAATGAAATTCACTAAATTAGCTTTCTGATTAGTTCCCACTGAGCTTGAATATCTCGTTTTACAGATTTGGTTGCCTTGGATTTTCTCTGGTTGCTCTTTTGTTCTAACCTGGTGGTGGTGCGCTTATAATATACAATTATATCATAATAAATCAATTAAGAAAAAATATAAACCTAACCCTGTATTTAGTTCAAGTCTCACACCCTAACCCTAAGCCCTCTTAAGGACAAAGACAGTCGTTCATGGTGAGGAATACCGAAGACACATTTTGAAGGAACACAAAAGATCGAAAGATGTACAAGCACTCACACCAAACCCAGCCCGAGCACATCATGAATCACTTGGTTAGAACAAAAAACAAAAAAATAACCGATACAGTCAATAAAATGTGAAATTCATGGTTCTGAATCCCCTCTAGCTGTGTGATGGAGGGAGAGGCTTGTAGACGAGGGACGGCCCTCGACATCGAGGGAGATGGGGGGAGAACGAGGGAGAATAAGGACAAGGGAGAACGAGGGAGAGAGAGGGAGAGAGAGTGAGAGAGAGGGAGAGAGAGAGGAAGAGAGAGAGAGAGAGAGAGTGAGAGAGAGGGAGAGAGAGGGAGAGAGAGGGAGAGAGAGAGGAAGAGAGAGAGAGAGGCAGAGAGAGGAAGATAGAGGGAGAGAGAGGGAGAGAGAGAGAGAGAGAGGGAGAAAGAGGAAGATAGAGGGAGAACGAGGGAGGGAGAGGGAGAGAGAGGGGGAACGAGGGAGAGAGACGAAGATAGAGGGAGATGGAGGGAGAGAGAGGGAGAGAGAGGGGAGACGAGGACACGGCAGAATGCCCAATTCCTTCCATTCCTCTCTGGTTATTTGGGTTTCCGTCCGGTCAGTTTGTGGGCTAAGGGTTAAGGAGCGCTGTCAAACTCCATTTAAACATGGCCTGTGATTCCGCTGGCTAACTGGGATAATAAACAACACATAAATGCAATGTGAGTTGAGTGGAAGAGAGCTCTGTGTCTATCATGGCTGCTGCTCTGACCTGCACCCCGGCCTGTTGCTCTCTGCAGGAGTACAATAAACCTTAATGAAGGGCTAATTTATGATAACAGACTTTGTTTCCATGTTGTGTTTATCATTGTCTTCTACGTATCTGCGCACAGCGTGCCGCTTAAAATGTTGCACACAGTGGTTCTTTCTTGGTAAACCAATGGTTCACCGAGAAGCATCATTAAAAAGAAGTTCAAAAATGTCAAAAGAATGACTGCATTAGTATGTTCATGTTTCAGTTACTTTGAGGTGTGTGTGTGTGTGTGTGTGTGTGTGTGTGTGTGTGTGTGTCAAACGACAGGGAGAAAGAAACCAGCCAGCCGACAGCACATTAACAGTCAGTGCACAGATGCTTCTAAGGTAAGACGGACAATCAGGGACAACAAACAATCAATACGTGAGCAGCGACAAAAGGGGGGGTCTTAGATATCTATTCCACAAAGCGTATCGAGCTGGCAGCGCCCCCATCGGTGTGCCACGCACGAGGGACATCCGGTGAGAGGGGGAGAGAAGAGCGCTGCCGGTGCCGAGGCACCCAAACCACCGTCATTAAGGATTTATTTGATGTGGGCGGCTTCAGGGAGCCAGCCGGACACAAACAAATGTAAACAGCAAGCGAATGGATGTGAACTTGATTGATGCATCATAGTCCTCTCGCCTGGTCTCGCTGTGCGTGTTTTTAGGGAATTTCCCATCGCCTCTCCTCTCCTCTCCCCTCATCTTTTCCTCTGAGCTCTCGGCTCAATGCACCTCCTCTGCCGTCCCCCCTCCCTCTTATTGTCGATCCTCTCCTCTCCTCCTCAACCTCCCCTTCCTCTCCATTGCGTTGATAATTACAAAGCATGAGTATAAATAAATAAATACTTGCAATTTTCCTCTGCTATAAATATGTACACACACACACACAGACCTGCATGCACACACACACAGACCTGCATGCACACACACAGTCATATTAACATAGACACACACACACTCATAACATACAGACACACATACACACACACACACACACATACATAACCTAACGCAGAGTCATTTGATTGTCCCAGTAAATCACTTTGCTGCGATTAGAAGGCTGATTCACACAGCATTTATAGGCATGCACATAACACATTGTTATCTTTTCACCAATTCGATTTTAATGTTCCATTTTGTCTCAACAATACTTTCTCAGAGATTAATTGCGCTCTCAGCCTTGCAAGGTGATACAAGTTGTTGCAATGTATTTGTAAGGGTTTACTTTCCGTCACTCGGCTCCAAATAACAAAGGATTACTGTGTGGATGTCCACGGGCTAACTGTTGATCCTGCTACCTGGAGGACCTCAGGCTAACATCTAATCCAAATGGCTGAAAGTTGTCTTATTTTTCAAGGCTGGATGTTTCGACAACTCAGGCTGTGGTTTTCTGGAAAACCATAAATGTAGGTGTATTGGCATTCTGCCATCAGACCACATACCTCCTCCAAAACAACTCACCATGGCAATACGCATCGCTGCCCGTTAGGTATTCTGTTCTTCAGCTCATTGTATTCAAGCATTCAGATACCATTTGTTTACGAATGACACATCTGAAAAAAGTTACAGAAGAGTACAGAAAGAGAGTACAGATGGAAAGATAGAGGAGGACACTGAAAAGAGAAAGGATGAGTCCTTGTAGAGAAATCACCGCAGAGGTAAATTAGTTGAGCAGATGACAGAGACTAAATAAAGTAAATATAGATGCTCTCGTATATGAGCCCGAGCTGCCCACCTAAATTAAACCAATAATCACTGATCAAACCTCCATTCAAACTCCATCAGGCCATGGACACAATATCCAATCATTTTGATTATATTTTTATCCCGCAATGACAGCACTGAAGGTGGGGTGAAAACCTCTTCAACCTCCGACAGGAAGTGGAAATCCCTACTGAGGTTTTCCCAGGTTTCAACCAGTCCTGATCGGGTATAGGAATACAAATGAACTAAACTCTTAAAATATTCTATGGTTGATAAATTAACATAATATTTATTGATCCCTGAGGAAATTTGTCTTTAACAATTGACCCATAATAATGGAGAAGCAGGTAGGGGTAAGGGCATTATGCTTAGGGAGGCCAAAAGGTTTTGTATGGGGGTACTGGGGGTATTTTCAGACTGGTATTCAAAAATTCTGGGTAGTAAGCAGTTCTGTGATGTATATATTCTGCCATATTTGACAGACACCCATGGATGTTAGCAGAAACCAAAATGAGAAAACACAGCATAGCTTTATAAAATGAGAAACAGTCAAAGTGATGAAACACAATACATGTTTAACCTTCTCTGTAGTTGTCCAGTCTTTCTTTTGGATGACAAATAATTTGACCTTTTTTATCAGGCATATGAGCAACTGAACTTTCAACAAGGATTTCATGTTTGATCTTCTTATCCTTTCAGGAGTCTCTGATCTACATACCTTTTCCTTACCCAGGCATCTGTCCGGCGCAGAAGTTGGGGAGAAGAAGAGGAGGAGGATGATATCAGGGTGCGTGGTGTATGTGTATGTGTGCGTGTGCGTGTGCGTGCGTGTGTGAAGGAATGGCCTATAATACAAACACTCACTGTTGTAAACACAAATACCCACTCAATTGCACATATATAAACACCCACACACCACCATAGGACCCTGCGTTAACTTCTCCATGCACTGCAATGTGCATTTAATACGAAACACACTTAATCTCTAGGGCCCAGCAGTAACCTAAATTAAGTCATAAATCTTCTCCCAAAACTTTCCCAATGTAGCATTACATTAAATCATCCTGTTATCACACTGAACGTCATCCTGCCTATCTGACTCAACTGTCAGACGATTTATAATGGTATGGTCGTTTGGTCAATGAGTTGCCCACGGAGGGGTAGGTTTAGGCAGGCTGAAACCCGCATCAATCAAACTTCCGTGCTCTGTGTAGTTAAATAAGAGATTAATTCATCCCTCTCTGAAAACCAAGATTTGAGAAACTTTAGCTCTATGTTATGGAACAGAAGTAAATATTGATAAACTAGGGTGGCAGAATGTTAGCCTTTATCCTTGGGGGGGGGAAGAGAGACAGAGACAGAGACAGAGACAGAGACAGAGACAGAGAGAGAGAGAGAGAGAGAGAATGTGTGCATTGATGAAACATCAAATGAATGAACCAGGAATGCAGTTGCTGGACCTCAGGTGTGTGTGTATCCTGCAACCTCTGTATATTACTTGTAATGAGACAATGACCAAATAAGATAAGATTTAACTTTATTGTGTGAGGATATTATATTCCGGTCAAATTAAAATAACAATTACATATCACCTGGATACTGTGGTTGGGATAGCGAGACACACACAAACACACACACACGTAATAGCATGTGCCCGCCTCCGCGGAGGTGATTTGCATGTTTATTGAATCTCAGATCAGAAATAATCACTCAATTGACGTGCATCCGCATGCATGGATGGACGGACGGAAATATGGATGGATGGAAAAACCATTGATGGAGAGAAGGATGCAGTGGATGGATGGTATACGAGGGGATGAGCGGAAAGAACAATTGACGGAGAGAGTGGCACTGGGCTTCTGGGATGGATGGATGGATGATGATGAATGCGGGAAATAAACTGGGATAGATCGATGGATGAAATATACATGGTAAAGTAAAGATGACTTTCAGTCATCGATAGATAAAGGCATTAGCTCACATCACACTACGAGACGAATGTTGTATGAATTATATAAGGAGGGCGGAATCGTGAATCTGTCATCATTTTCTCTCCGAGTGGACCCAAGCCCTGGCCCTCAGGCACTGATCAATACAAATGAGCGATGTTGATCGATGAGCATTGAAGCGGGGTCAGCACACAGGGCAGACCCATTGATCCCGACTCACATGATCTGTGCGTGTTCATACTGGTGGGCAACTGGTAGATGCACATGACCCCTAGCTAACCCTGAACACGTTGGTACTACAGGCTAAATGCCATTTTATTGTATTTTGCCCGTAACCTAACATGAGGGATTTTCACCCACTCACTGACTTAGTTGTGATAGTAACAATTCCACCTTTATGTAGAACCTCTGTGTCTCCTTTATATAGAACTTCTGTGTCTTCTTTGATCCGCCAAAGAAGCTGGCCCAGCTTGCCCAATCAGAGCAATGCTGTCTTTTGTGAACTCAATGCATAATTCATCCGTTGTCGTACGAATTATATTGTTACTCCCCGTTTAACAGTCAACCCACCTTTGCTCATCTGCATATGGTCCAAACACAGCTGCCCCGCTCTGAACACTCACACTGACTGCCAGTTTAGAATCGTTTTTTTTAAAAACCGTATCCTTTATAAAGCATAAATTAGCTGGCTCCTACTTAAATACTAAATCTTTTATAACCACATTTGGTATGTGAGGGCACTCAGATTATTTGTTTTTTTCTCCTATCTGTCACTCAGTCCAGACTGGTGACCAGGGGAGATAGACCCGTACTATCGGTCTGGTAAGTTATGTTGCCCAATTTCACTATATCCTGATACAGAATCAGCTCTTGAGATTTTAATTCAGCATCCGACAGCCAAACTGCCAGAAGGCATCCTTTATCAATATTTCCAAACCGACCCATCTGCTTCGTAATGGAACCTGCCACCAAAATTGACTTAGACACATGGTTTCTACATTAGAAGGTTAAGTACCATCAGAAAGATAGGAAACATGATGATTGTGTTTCAGCTGTCCAGACCAATGCAAAAATTCGTGGCAAGCTCAGTACTTCAAACAAAAGGTTTGGCTTTTGGACGTACATATCTACGTCAGTAGATATGACAGTATGCACATATCAGTACTAGCCAATCAGGTTCTTCCAACCCATGGATGACAGTAAGGAAATAAAATGTGAAACAAGAAAATATTTAGCTCTGAAAGCTGCCCAAATTGACGGGAGAAAATAAAAATGAAATGAATGTATCCTCAATTAATTTGTATTTAGCAAAAAAGGTGAATAAAATGTGTTGCCTGTTCTTCTAATATACAACAAATCACACATGAGCCAAATTTAGGCACCCAGCAGATAAATGTGCCGAAATAAAAGGAAAGCATATTGTCACGACCCCACTGGTATATATGGAAAACGGATCTCTGTCTAGGCGGGAGTCGAGACACGTATAAGGGGTAGCCAACCACAGCTGGCAGACGACTAGCTTCCGGCCACGTGAGCAGTGACTCACCTGGGTTCCTGGCGAGCTCTGGTCCTTCTCTCTCTGGTAGGGGGGATAGCCCAAGCGTTTGGGGTGAACGGTAGCCGTCTCGTTCAGTTATTGTTTTGACATAAAACACAGACAAACTAAGACGACAAAGGGGCGGTCACGTTCCCTGTAGGAATCCTTAATTCTGGCGTGGTCCTGGTATGTGGGTGAATGGGCTTTACAAAGTCTTATGATTTCGGAGTGTAACGACTGGGCACCATGCTGTCTATCCAGACACCATCTTGCTTCTGTGTCTCCATCTTGGATCCCTCAGGTGACCCTAATCAAGGCCAATCAAGGGAGCCACTCCCACAGTTACCATGACCACCAGTTACCCACCAGCCTGACATTACCCAACAGTAGGACTGTGACAATATGAATACATAAAGATAGAAATATAACCAATGTTAAGGAACGTTAATGAGCTGTAAGTGAATTAACTGCTTCTTGCTTCAGATGAAAGCCTCTGCCTAATGAGCAATAAGTAAATATTGAGTTTCTGGAAAAAAAATTCAGCTAGAAAATTGTCAAATTAAACCCTGCATTTTAAATGGCTTGTAAACCCACTCATTTAACATGTTTGGGGACTTTAATTAAGAATACAGCTTCACTTTCTTTCTTTTTTCTTCTAAAGTTGTTTGGATGAAGCAATATTATTATTAATTAATTAATTGAGGAGACCCTTTTGACAAGGCCACAGAAGTGAGGATAAGAAGTTGGCATCTAAAGGATGCCCACAGGTTAGGCTGTGGATATAACTAGGGGATTGAACGTCTAATCCCCTAAATCTAAATCACTGAGCACTAGACTATCATTGTCAGCCCCCGATTTAGGAAGGTAGATGGCTCTCTGGGCGCCAGTGCTAAGGTTTATAGGTGGCCACCATCGGTCGGTGCCTAATGGGAGCCTTGTTAGTGATTTTCTCCTCCGATAGATTTTCTCCTAAAAAAAACACCCCCCAGTGTGTTGTTCTTGAGAGCTCCCTTGTCGGACTTCTGTTAGCGAGATGGATTCGGTTCAACCTTTTCCCTGTTTTCAAACTTCTCTCTCTTTTCACCTTCCGTCTGTTGTCGCCTTGAGTTCTATTCAACTCATTCAACCCTTTTCTCCAGTTTTGTAGGCAGTTTTCAGATTTAATGGTGGGTACTTTGGCCAATTTTATGCCATTACAGCTCTTTAGATTTAAAGCTTTCATTTACTTGATTTGATTTTCTGTGTGGGTGGATGTTTTACCCCCCGACTCTGTCTGACAAACATGACAATTATGGGACGTGATATAATAGCGTTATCATAGGAGCTAAATATTTAGGTCAGAGTTGGAGCGCTGATGAGAGACGGCCATGTTGTAACAGATCAAGCCCCTGCACTCGCTCCTTATTGCGATGTCACCCATGTTTAGCACACCTGATAGCTTTGGCACTATCTCCTCAACATACACCTTTTCCCCTTCTGCTCAGAGTTGTTCCAGATTCCATCCAGGGGCAGTAGATTAGGGGTTTAGAGAAAACTAGCCTCAAGAAATATACTTTTATCAAGCCCTACCGACCTGCCCTTAAATCCGAGTGCCGTTCTCAGTGGCAGCGGTGTTGACTAGTTCTTGTATGTGTCAAGTATGAACTTTAGAGCTCTAGTTGAAGCACAATGACCAGAACTACCAGTATGTCTGGGAATGTCCAAGGTTCGAGCTCGGTGTTCCTAATCCCGACATATATGTAAAACATTAAAATGTCCCGGTTTTTACCAGACCTATTCTTAACACATAAACAATACTCTACAGGTCATAATAAGAGAAAGTCAGTAAGATCTCCAGTAGCCTTAGACTTTTCTTTGTGCAGTAGCCGGCAGCGAAAATGTGAGTTCTGCACACACTGCAAGAGTATATGCAAGAGAGAAGTGTGTGCAGAAGGGTGAACTTGTGTGTGTGTGCTAATGTGTGGTACCGGCTTGGGGGTTTGGAGAATGTGGTCAATTTGCCGGGCAAAGGCTTCGGCGAAGGTTATTCGATCGTGTTCAGCAGGCAGCCGGTACATCTCTGTGTCCGGGGGGACATATTGCAACGTCTTCCAACCAGCTGGAGTAAGATGGCATGGCAGACTGAGTCAACGGCCCATCGTCAACTTTACTCCATTTCTGATCCCCAAACCCGAGCGTGTGTATTACTCACAGAAATATAATAAGGTGTCCTCCTGTCACCAAAGGAGAACCAATGAGATTGCAAATAAGATTTGCTTGGCATAAGCGGATATAAAATTGATGTTGTACATCAATACCCCAGTCGACGGCTAGGAAATGTGTGCCGTAGCCAGCAGGAGCTAGTGTAGGGGAGACGTACTACTGCCACCACTGGATGCCATTCCCTCATGCTCAGCAGCACGCACACACACACACACACACACACACACACACACATACACACACACACACACACACACACACACACACACACACACACACACACACACACACACACACACACACACACCATTAACCTTGGACAGCAATAGCAGCTCGCAAGGGCGATGCGTTGGTTGTGTGCGTGAGTCACGGCTCACAGAACAAAGTAAGGTGTTAGAAGTTGCTAGATGGATAATAACGAACGACTAATGATGGAAAGTTGGTGACCTTTATGCAAATGGTGCAGCGCGTTCTGCCGATTGATTGGACGAACAACATGTGTTGTGGTTGTTTTAAAACACCCAGAAGCGGGCTCGGTAGGGGGTGTTTGTGCTTGTGTAATGATAATATCATTTTAGAATTCAACTCGGCATGAAAACAGAGACGAGGAACAGACACAAGGAGAATTGGAGCACAACTGTTACTCTCAACAAAGTAAAGGCACCAAAGAAAAGTATCATTGCGATAAAACATCTACTTTTTCTATCACTCACCTCGCACTCATCTCTTTCATTCCTCTCTTATCTTTTACTTTTTCATTTCTACTTTACCTTTCTTATATGTCATATATCTCACCTATCCACCTCATCCCTTGTCTGATGTCTTTTGTTACGATACGGTGGCATGTGCTTGACTTCCAGGAGGTATTCCCAGACGATGTCATCGTCTACGATAGCATCCAGTGGCCAAGTATCATAGAGTATTCTTCATAGATTAATAATTTGTATGTAGTTAATTACTCTGTAAAACTTTTTTTTTTTAAATTACAGGGGCGACCTGCATAGAGATTTTTAACTGTTCTTCTTGGTTACCATGGAAACATGGAGGTGCAACAAGGAAGAGGACCCAATCTCTATTTAGATATAAAGTGTTCATTCTGGGCAAAGAGTACCCAACTATTCTTATTTTCTTTTGACTATACACTGAAACATAACATACTTATTAATATTATATCCAAATTATCCCAAGTCCATTCTGCTAGATGCCAATAAATTCAACACACTATTCCTTTAATCCCCACCAAAATGTCACACAACTGAAACCACCCGCAGCCCGGTCTGAACCAGTGAGGCTGGTATCATCAGGAAGACCAGTTAAACGTTCAGAAAGAGACTGCCTCTGCCAGCTGTCCATCAGACCGCAGACAGCACATCATTTAAACGGCTTTAATTAAACTCTGGCCTGGGTGGCCATGAAAAGAGAGAGTGAGAGACCGATTGACGGACAGTCCCAGTGGAATTCGTCTCCGTAATGGCGCTCTCTCCATAATGGCGTCGATGTGTGGTCAAAGGCAATCGAGAGAAGCTGTCACAGTTCCTTTATGTAACTGGGCCTACCATCATAGAAGATTCATTGGAAGCATATAACACCTGAAAAAGTCTGTCTGTCTGTCTGTCTGTCTGTCTGTCTGTCTGTCTGTCTGTCTGTCTGTCTGTCTGTCTGTCTGTCTGTCTGTCTGTCTGTCTGTCTGTCTGTCTGTCTGTCTGTCTGTCTGTCTGTCTGTCTCTCTCTCTGTCTGTCTCTCTCTGTCTCTCTCTCTCTCTCTCTCTCTCTCTCTCTCTCTCTCTCTCTCTCTCTCTGTCTGTCTGTCTGTCTGTCTGTCTGTCTGTCTGTCTGTCTGTCTGTCTGTCTGTCTGTCTGTCTGTCTGTCTGTCTGTCTGTCTGTCTGTCTGTCTGTCTGTCTGCCTGTCTAAGTATTACTGCTGGTGATGTTGACACTTTTACTTAGCTCAACTGCCTTGGTTTGTATTGACTTTGACCAATAACAGGTCAAAATCGTGAACATTCCGGTCAACAACAGATGAGGTAGGACCTGAGCGTGAGGAACAAGGCTCTAGCGCAATACAGACAGCACCTATTTTGGGGCATAAGACTGGAGGGGAGGACTAACTTGAATCAATTAACTTCCTTGTAATGTCGCTGCCCTTGGTAATATTTCACCGGTTTAAGGTTAGGTCGTATGTGGGCAGCTGGGAACTCTTCTGTAAAGAAATGCCATTAATAGGTTGTAGCTGACAGGTCAATTGCTGCGATGACGTTCTGAACGAGAGAGCATTATTAAGTGCATGGTCATTTGGAGGTATGAGCGGGATTCACATAATTGGCTCTCGGTGAAAAGGTGTTGAGCAACGCCTACGTAATGGTGCCTCACCATAATGCGACAATGCTAAACATAACTTAATTGTTTTCATTGTTTTTCTCTTTCTTTATATCTGAACGGAGGGAGACATATTGCTTTGTGATGATGGCCTATCGTCCATAATAGATCCCGGACAACTTTTTTTTCTGGTTCTCTTTATAGTGTGTATTTATATTGAGGCGATTGTATTTTGTTCATTCAACCGCTGTTTACGCAGAATTGGCTGGCTGAGCATAAAAAGTTTTCCTGAGTGGCCTAACAAATTCATCTGGATGATAGTCAACTAGAATGTGAAGTTCCTTACCATGGTATTGTAACAAATATTGCTCTTTGTGGCTGTCATTGTTTCGTTTTTATAGATACACAAACAGTTCTGCCTATTTTGGGCTTTTAGAAGTTTCCATGGTAACGCAAAAGAGCATGCTGTTGCTGTAGACTACGTCAGAAGGAAAGCAATATACTGAAGTTGATACTGCAAGTTGTTACCGGGTCATCAAGGTTTGTGTCCTCATTACATTCAAGGCACAAAACGAAAGAGAAAATAAACTACTTGCTTACACAATTAACAAAAGGCAATATAACATTAAAATAAATCATCTGAGCATGTGACAGGTGCACCTACCTCAGGGTAATTTAACAGCGGACTGGGAAAGAATACTGGGGTTCACCCCCCAAGTCTGTAAGGGGTTACGTTCTTCACGTAAAACAAATACCCATAATGAATAACTAAGAATGGTTCCACTTCTGTTGCAATACAAATGCAATTAGAAAAACAATAGGCTTTAGAAGAAATGCAAGAGGAATAATTATATGCAACACACCATTGCATGTCAAGTGGGCTACCATATAAGGCTTCATGCCCAAACAGGCTAAGGACCTTTCCATGCTACAATACAAACTAATCACCTCCTTTGCTCAAGATGCTATGTGCCCTTATATTCTACTACCATAACATGCTATCTAAAACACACATATCATATGTGTGTAAGAAAGGATGCTTGCAACTGAGCTTCTGAGGCATCAAAGGCCATACCCGACACCTACATATCCACAGGTAGTGTTGGTTTGTGGTGAGCTAGCTAAGTAGCTATGACTCATAGCGCACCACATGGCGGTCCTTGGTGGACATGACCAAAACATTGGCAAACATGATTATAGACATTATTGCAAAAGAGGGAGATCAACCTCAAATGAGTCCACTTCTCAAACTATGTAAGCATCTTAATGAATAGTCGAATGAGAATAGTTGAACAGAGATTTACTATACTACTATACTTAACTACAATACATCCATGTGTTTTCCATATTTTTTAAAGACAGTTTTATTTAACAATTTAGCTTATTTGTCGCAAAGATAATATTAACAAATGTAGTGAATTGGGGATAAAGTTTGTGCCAGTCCAGGACATTTATCAACAGGAGTCTGAGGTTTAAATATTATTGAAATGTTCATCAAATGTATGGTCCAAGGCTGCCCATGCATCTTCTATGGAAATTTGAGAAGACAGATGAAGAAAGGACTCACATAAACCCCCCCGAAATCACTCAACTTTATTTTACTTTTGGTTTCTCTACATGTGACTATGCACTCTTTATCCATCTTATTAAAGCAGGTATGTTCTATGAATCATTCCAGCAGGGATGATAAAAAGGTTTCAAAGTGCACCGAGAGAGACGTCGTCTGCAAGACTCCTTTCTGTCAAACACCTGCCCACACAAGCCCGTAGTCATGGCTATTTGACCCCAGAGTTGAGGCATGCTCAGAAGTTTGCACGGTCCTCGTAACAAAAAAAGCCTTCTTTGTTTTATTAAGTCAACCGGCTAATCCTGTGAATCTGTTGCCACTAAGTGAACAAGCAGGCAGAGTTCACTCTTGGGAAATAGGGAGGATTCATTATTATGATTCATCATCATTATTTCACTTGTTATTCAACTCAACCTTTTTCATTTTCCTTCTTTCTCAACCGTGAAGACCCAGTATGGTCTCCCTATCCCCTTTTTATGACCCTCCTTCTCTTATTTCCACTTTTCTCTTCTCCTTTCCCCTCTGCTCTCATTTTCTCCTCTTCTCTCCATCTCTCTTTCCTCCACACCTCTTGGCTTCTCTCATTTTCTCTCTCATTGCTCCTTTATTTCCATCCTTTTCTCCTCTCCTTCCTCCTCCATCTTCAGCGTTCCCTTTTGTTTGTTTAGATTCGTTTATTTAGATCACACCATGGAAACACATCGAAAACACTAGTTAAGGGATGCCTGGAACGCACCTTTTTTATTTATGTTTTATTGAAGTAGGATTGTGTGTGGTGGTGGCTGGTTTAACCTGTCCACATTAATTACTCAAAAAAAAAAAAAAAAAAGACAGATTTTGGAAATCCAGATGCTACTACAGCAGGCTGGCTTGTATTGGGTCGGTACTGAGAGAACTAGACGGTCCTATAGCCTGGCAGGCACTTGGTCAGTACTGGGGGATCCAGACACCCCTAGCAGGGGACAAAGGGGTTGACATAAGCTGTTGCTGATGGATATGGGGGCTGAGATGATCCAGGCTGACAGGTGCTTATTACTGCCCACAGGAGTGTGGGAGAGGAACCTTTCCTGCTGGGTGTTCATTAAACAGAGGTTGCTCTGATTCACCAGGGCACACGCACACACACACACACACACACACACACACACACACACACACACACACACACACACACACACACACACACACACACACACACACACACACACACACACACACACAGTGCAGAACAACTCAAACAAACCCACCACCCACCACCAATAGCGCACATTCCCAGACATGTTCCTGAACATCATTATAAACAATAGTTATGTAGTATAGCAAGTTCTGATGTGCGCAGTAGGAGACCAAATCTATCTATATTTCCAGATGGATTCAAGTGATTATTGTACTGTGGAACCCCCCCTGGCGAGAGGGAGTCAGCACTGGAGCTCAAGCACTGGTCTAATGAGCTAATGTACAGCACTCTGAGTTCAGAGCTCTGAAGATGTTTTACCACCCACACCTCCTACCACCGATGGCTGATGATCTTGCGAGTACCTGTATTGGTTTGATCATCTGATTTTTTGTTTGTGTATGTGTGTGCCAACAAATACCCATCTATCTGAGTTTCTTAGTGCAAATACACTTCCATCTCTCTGTGAGTGTTTTGTGTGTGTGTGTGGTGTGTGTGTGTGTGTGTGTGTGTGTGTGTGTGTGTGTGTGTGTGTGTGTGTGTGTGTGTGTGTGTGTGTGTGTGTGTGTGTGTGTGTGTGTGTGTGTGTGTGTGTGTGTTGGACTGCTGTACTTCCCCTCCCTCCTACCATCTGTTTGGCCCAGTAGAGAGTGTCCACTCCAGCCCCCTGCAGGGACCCCCCAGACTCACACAGTGAATACCAAGCGGCTTACTGTGAACCTCCAATGTGTCCAACCTCTATGAATAGCTTCATTAATATCTAATGATGTTAATAACTGTAGAGGACTTAGAAGCCCTTCACTGATGGACAAACAGATTGATGCATGGACAGTGGAAGCACCTGGACTAAAGGCAGGCGTACCTTAAGATAACACAGGTATATGCACCACTGTCACGCTCATCTCTTTACTTGACCCAAAGTCAAATTAAAATCAAAGTTATACTCCCCTTTAGAAAAAGAAAAATCTATTGCGCTGTATTCAACCATCTAATCAAGTTTAACGATAAAGGCACTTCATATATAATATGTTAGTACAAGTATCTAAAGTAAAAGTGCTGATCCGTCAGAAAAACCTAACATCCTTTATTCATACTTTTTTAGGGTATGGTATACATTGATGATTCACCCGGGGCTGTCTTGCCTTACTGTCGCCTTCAATCTGTGACGATGAACTGAAATTTCCTTCCAGTAAAACTCTCACTGAGTTTTCAAGATAAATTAAGTCAAAGTCTGAATACTTGTTTTGTAAAGAACTGCATTTAAAAAGTTCATTACAAACACCTCTTTGTTGCACTTGCTTTGAAGATAAATGGGAGACTTCTAGAACTGGATTAAATCCCTGTTTTTTGTTCTTTTTTTCTCCTTTTGCTTATAATTAAATGTATTAATCTCTCTCCTTCTCTTGCTCTCCCCATATCGTACATCATGCTGATATCCATTTGCTCCTACTTTGCAAAAAAAATTGAAACTATAGTTTCAATTTTTTTCCCAAAGTTTTCTTTAAATAAGTCCCTGTAATCCCTGGAGAGAGAGAGAGAGAGAGAGAGAGAGAGAGAGAGAGAGAGAGAGAGAGAGAGAGAGAGAGAGAGAGAGAGAGAGAGAGAGAGAGACTGGAGCCCTGACAATTACCGGTAATGGCTCCCGTGATTGACGCGTGCCATTTGTTTCTCTCTCTCATCCACCATTATCTCGCTCTCTATTATCTCTCTCCCCCTATCTCTCTCTCTGTCTCTTATCTCTGTCTGTAAATTCAAAGGGCTTTAATGGCAAGGGAAACATACGTTTAGGATCTCAGCCTCAGGGATAGGATCTCATAACTCAGAAATAATTCCAGATTAGGTGTGCAATTAATATTCCGTTTGCAGCAGCCCTATTAACCATACTCCCACAACCCTACCGTTGTGACATCTTGGAGGGGCGGGTCTTAAACTCCCTCCACGGACTCTTCACCCAATAGGAATAGAGTGGCGAAGTCACGCTTCACCCTGTAGAGCCCATGGGACCCGTGAGATCGAAATATATGAATGGGTTTCAATGGAGAGAAAGTAATTATTCTCTGGTCCCAGTCTATGACCTGGCTTACACATATGTTGTTTGTGGATTTAAATGATAATCTTTCATGCAAAGAAAGCTAAAGAAATACGCGAAGAAGTTTCATAATGTTAGGTGTTGTGTGTCATGTGGAGAGTTTCAGTTATGCCGATGGGGAGATTGTCGGTCTTGTCCACGCCAGTCGCTGGGAGCGTGACGTCACATACGAGACGCGTAGTCTTTCTCATTGTGTTTTCTCTACAGCCTTTAACTGAACAATTGCGCAATAAACGGTCAAACTCTTGACATGAAAAATTATCATTTAAATCCACAAACAACATATGTGTAATCTGGGGCATATAAAGACTGGGACCAGGAGATAATTACTTTCTCTCCATTGAAACCCATTCATATTTTTCGATCTCATAGGTCCCATGGGCTGATCTGCATCTGGCAATTTTCTTCTCGGTCTATAACAGCTAATTAACGTGTTCAATTAAGACAGGTGTAGGTTTTACAATTTACTTTTACGTTGTGACGTCCCGTCAACGACATATCGAGTTCCTTTATGTTAAAATGGTATTTCTGAATATTTAAATAACATCCGTAACCTCCGTATTTCATTGTTAAAATTGGGATGGGAAAATAACTGAAGGTTAATGGGGTTAAAATTACTCATGAATACATAATTTAGTTATAACATAATTACATAAACGAAGTCTCTTCAGACTAATCATAATTTCTTAAGGAGTCTGTTACGGTGGACGGTGTTGGAACACAGCCGTTGTTTGGGTCCCCCGCTATTGCTCAAATCCTAGTGGACATCGCCCCCTGGTGGTCATAGAATGTCACAGCCTGTACGCACGCACGCACGCACGCACGCACGCATACACCCGTAAAGCTATTACCAAAAATGTGTACGGTCGAGTGGTTAGAATGACCACTCGTGAAACAAACAATGCAGGAAACGTCATATTTAAGTAAATATATTTATTTGCAGATTGATCACTTCAAAGACAGATCCATATACACCACAAATACACACCCACATACATCAACACAAATAATGTCTGGTAGGACTATTTGACAACAGCTTATCAAGTTCCTCCAACACTTAAGATTATTAAATCCCATGGTTGATTGATTGCAAAATACATAATTCTGAGTAAAAAATGAATCAATACCAAAAAAGTACTAAATATAATTCCATAAAAAGATGAACTGCAATTTACTATTGCAGATGGATTTTATGTTTACAAAATGGATGCGGCAGTCTAGTGTTAAAAGAGTTTGCTCTTCAGCTTGTGAATATTATTTTTTGTCTTAGCGCCAACTAAAAACGTGACACTAGGTAACTTGTGGTGGTGAAAACAAACAAAGAATACAAACAGACAATGACACGTTCCAAACTGCACATATAACACATCCTAGAAATGGATTCCAGCATTCACCGTCTGAGTCTATGACTTTTAAAAAAGAAAACATAGGAAAGGGTATTCCCTGATTAAATAATTACACTTAGAATTAAAAGTACAGTATTATGATTCTGCTTGCTTTGCATAAAATATTGCAGAGAAACACATACAGTGTGTGTGTGTGTGTGTGTGTGTGTGTGTGTGTGTGTGTGTGTGTGTGTGTGTGTGTGTGTGTGTGTGTGTGTGTGTGTGTGTGTGTGTGTGTGTGTGTGTGTGTGTGTGTGTGTGTGTGTGTGCATTAGTAATATTCAATCCGATCCAGTTTGTTATTTCATGACCTCTTTGTGATTTGACCTAGGCATCGAAAGACCAAACTCACTACCACTGTAAGGCCACTCCCTGTTTAGTGTTATCAGCTGTCAGTTATGGATGGTTTTGATCAAACACACTCACACAGCATGTAATAATTAACTTCACCTCAAACACTCATGTGTTTGGACAACCCACATGGACTTTGCGTTTCCATTCCATTTAAGTCGGACTGTACACACAAAGCCAACAATAGACAAAAAACACACTCACTTTAAAGCACTTGTACTTTGAAGCTGACTTGTTGATCCAATCAACTACACCTGAAGAGTACTTGCAGATTTAGACCGAGATCAGAATGTCTATAAATTAAAAGGCTATAAAGGAGACAACACACATTCACATGTACACACGCAGAAACACAAAAACACTCAAAAACACTTGAATGTTTCTGGTTTCTGGTCGGTGAACCTAGGATATGCTCTATCAGGTCCAGGGGCCAGCCATCTTGGACCTGACATCAAAGACTGTTCCAGAAAGGATGATGATTAAAGGGCTGATTATGGTCCCATGTTCACGCAACACAAGGGGGTTAAGGGGGACCCCTTACGTCCTTCAAAACCCTCATTGAGTCCACCGCAAGGGCCAGACATGCGCCTCCCAAAGAATGTATCTTTCCGTCAAGGCGGCGCAGCAGCGAGGGCTGTGATTGGTCTGCTTTCTAAACCCCGACGCAGAACCATAAAGGTTCACAACTGCATCGAAGCGTCTGCGTGGTCATTGTGTTGCGTGAACGTGGAACCATAATCAGCCCGTAAGTATGGACAGACTACAGGTCTACATTGCCTTGTAGTATGTGTCTGCTTTGTACAATTCTAAAAGAATGGTTGAAAATCTACAAAACAGCAAAACACAAAAAAGCTTGGTTTCTCACTCTAAAAGAGAGCATCCAATTATGTTTTTGGATAATAAACAACAGACTTTTGGTTGATAAAAGTGTTTACAATATATAATTACATAACAAAAGATTGTCCGAGCTTCAGTTTCTTGTTGCATGGATTTGGTATGCACATAAAACATATATTAAGTATTTAGCCAAACTGATTGAATTAAATAACTGGGCAAAGTACTGTCAAATAAAAGCAAAAAAGCGAAGCTGATTAAAGCTACTCTACATACATTGAGATAATCAAGCAGAAAACTGCCCCCTGAGGAATCATTTTCCCTCTCCTTCTGTCCTATGCCCATAGACATTTTAACTTCAGACCTGACCTTATAACTTAAGAGTTGACCATTTTAACTGTATATTCGACTGATTGAACTTAACAACTAAACTTCATTCAAAAGGCAAACGTATTCAGTAACATTTACAATTGTAAAGAGAATGTAACAAGGAAATACATTTAAATCAAGCTTAACCCGAATGAAAGAACAACTTCCATTTAGTTTGACTAGCGTGAAAGTGAGAGGAGGTAAAGGCACTAGTAGCAGAAGTTTACTGCTAATTAATCTCATGTAGCAATGAGTTCACAGAGACACCTCCTCACCCTAACGCTTAGAGGGGGACGGGCTGTGTGCCTAGCTTTTGCAGCAGTACGAGTACAATAAAAGGCATATCAGTAGCATTGTCACCCAGAGCAAACAGTATTAAGTAAACAAACTTGAGCTTGATTGAACCATGATGGCGACAGATTACCAGACCTCAGTCACAAGGGCCTCACCCCAGATCCTAGTCCTAGACACAGAATCTGAAGATACCCTGACAGTTACAATACATTAATGAAACATATTTTTACCAAAATTGAATTGCAGTTACTTCAGATACAGCACTAGGTTGCACCAGCTATGCATTAGTTTGTTACAAATTAGCAGTTTAAAATGTAGTTTTTGCACCAATTGCCACTACCAACTGCATCAACTGCCACAATTTACACTGATATTTAATAACTACTAACAACTTGTTTGTGTGGTGCAACCGATTTTGATTACCATTGTGTAAACCCAGACAAATCCGGCCGAAACCGGTTAAGAAGTAGCTAGGGATTAGGGCACCTTGACCACGGAAGCCAGAACCATTTGACTGGGGAAAAATAACCCCTAATCCACTTGATTGTACCCCTCTGTAATCATGTAAAGCTTGGACTGACTGCAAGGGATTATGGGACAAAGCCAGAAAGGCCAGGTACAGAATGATGCTACATAGATGCCTTCCACCAAATTGCATAAAAGATGTATTGGACAGAATTCCTCCATTAAAGCTATATAGTCTAGCAGCATTCCCGTAAACGCAGAAGGAAAGAAACATTTGTAAGTCCCAAGCCGTGCAAGAACGTTAGTAGATATCTCTCTCTCTCTCTCTCTCTCTCCATATATATATATATATATATATATATATATATATATATATATATATATATATATATATATATAATCTATAAAATCTCTATAATCTGATTGGATTTTGCATTCTTCATTTTCTTCTGAGTAGGAAACGTGTACAAAAAATATATTTAATGGCAGGGGTTTGGACAGACATACCCGTCATTAAAGCGTCAAACCTTTTAACCGCTCGGCCAACATAATAAGCAGCCATTTGGCTCAACGGACATTACTTTCTTAAAGCTTCCCCATTGAGGTGTGCCGTGGGCAGTGCAGCACTGCAAAAACAGCATGATTTGGTTTCTTATTCATTCCTTGAATGATAAATGCTTCAAGTACCATTGGAGGGGGGTGGCATCTGATCTACGTTTTAGAGTTACGTACTGGGGTCAGTTTGACCTGCCTCATGACGACGGCAGGAAAGGTACAGGAGGTTACAGCTGCCCATCTTCGAGGCACTTACTAAAAAAACTAGGCTGAGTCTTGGACATACTTGGAGATAGCGTCAACATGTCAACAAGAGATAAGGCCCCTCAGAATGAAGGAGGCCGTCCCTTCAGAAGCTCTGCTAACAGTATGTGTCACACTTATCTTCACCGCCGTTGCAGACGTTCTGGGCGTAGCGGACGGCGTCTCCGATGGAGAAGAACACAGGCTCCTCTCGGTCTGCGTTCAGGGGGCTGTAGCCTCCTCGCTCCAGCGTGTCCAGGACCGAGGCGCTGCATCGGGCCAGCAGCAGTCGGACCCCGACATCCTGGTAATCCTTACGTACCTCCTTGAGCGCGTTGACGCCGGCGGTGTCCAGGAAGAGTACGGCGCTGCAGTCCAGGACCACGCTGTGGACGCCACCGGCCGCCGCCGTCTCCTCCTTCCGCTTCCCCGCGGGCATCAAGACCTTCGCCACGCCGGCATCCGACTCCCCCGCGCCCTCTTTACCCGCCGCTCCGTTCTCCGCGTCGTCGGACCTCCCCAGGGCGGCGACGTCCGCGCTCGCCGCCGCCTCTTCCTCCTTTCCCGGGTCGCTCCTGTCCTTCTTCTTCTTCTCCAGCTTGCGGCGGCGAGCCTTCTCCTTGACGGGGTCGAGGCCGGCGGCGCGGAACAGGCTGCTCTTGAAGAGGCTCTGGTTGGCGTAGTAGACGGGCGCCTGGTACCGGAACACCGCCACCCCGCCGGGGGGCGCCCGCAGCCCCTCGTACGCCAGCGGGTCCTCGTACAGCTCGCGGCCCGACGACGACGACCGGCCCAGGGCGACCGCCTGCGCCCGCTGGGTGCGCCCCAGCACGCAGAACGCCGACACCAGCACGCCGACCACCAGGCCGAGCTCGGTGTTGACCAGCGCCGAGGTCGCCATGGTGATGAGCCAGACGCACGCGTCGATGCGGTTGGCGAGCCACATGCGCGGGACGTCGGCGAACTTGCGCAGGGCGCCGCGGAGGTTGACCACGATGATGACGGCCAGGACGCACCTGGAGGGGGGGGGGGGGGGGGACACAAACAGCTGATGAGGGAAATGCTAAAAACAAAACATCTGGATGAGGATAGTCATGACACTCTGGGGAAACGAGTTGTTATACTATGGGTTTAGCTTGTAGTTTATGTGTGGTTTTTAAATGAATTTAAATGCCTATGTCGACATTCAGATGGACTCCTTTGATCTTGAGTCCAATGCAAAATCTCTTATTCTTATTCCTTCTAATGATTGAAGGGAATATTCTTGACTGCCTTTCACCGCTTAGATGTGCATCTGGTCTGAATACTATTTATTATTGTTTTGTTTTTTGGATTTGTTAGTGTTAATATCCATTAAAAAGATTATATCATATTATTATTATTATTTAACAATCAGATAACAGAAATTAAGGATATCTCTGTGGCGTTTGCTGAATGTATTTTAACAACCATATGGTTAAAGTGTCTGTATAGGTGTAATATGAGAATAAGAAGACCTAGTTTTGTCTTCACATGGAGCAAGTCTGGTAACACATGGAGCAAGAGGTGACAGTTGGTGGAGGGGGCTAGCCATAACAAATGGCAGTGTTAGTGTGCAAGTCTGTCCTTGAAAATCTGTTTCCCTGGAACACAAGAATAAAGGTCGAGACTCTAGGAAGTGGAAGACCATATCAGTCCATCATACAACTCTCTTATGGCTTCAGAAACTCTTTGTTACCAATATGAGTGAAAAATCGTTGTTCTGCCGATTCTTCCTAAGTAAATTTGCTTTTAAACATTTAAACAAGAGAACTTTGGTCTTTGTGATAAGACGTTGTTGCGTAACAGACTGGTACAATACAATTGTTTTGACAAATTGCATAATGGACGTTTTCGTGAAACCAGGAGAAACTGTTATGACAGTTTAATGAACCAGATCGGTATGGTCCCTTAAATAGCAAACCTGGGCTGGGTTGTCTTATAAAATGTATCAAACACAAATGTCCCACAGTGTCTGAGAACCAGTGCCGAGCAAATAGCTTTCACCTTAGCAAGATTAGCATTTGACTTAATGAAGCCAATTAATGAGGCTAAGCTATGCTCGTTTACGATTTCCCTTAATGAAGCCAAGCTTCATTAACATTTAACTTAAATGGATCAACGTTTGACATCATTTGAGTGTTACAGTGATATCCAATACAAATTGTAATCATCTAGGGCCTAGACTAATGTCTGCTCTACACCACATACTGCAATATCAAGTGTCTTCAATTTGCATCTGTGTGTGTGTGTGTGTGTGTGTGTGTGTGTGTGTGTGTGTGTGTGTGTGTGTGTGTGTGTGTGTGTGTGTGTGTGTGTGTGTGTGTGTGTGTGTGTGTGTGTGTGTGTGTGTGTCTAAATAGCTGCAAAGCCATTAGTTGACATTCTTCCAAAAGGCTCAGCAGGTTCTGGGCTATAATTAAGCGTGGCTTTAATTAGAACTAAGCTATAGCTACGGCAAGCTATAGCTACGGCAAGCTTTAGCTACGGCAAGCTATAGCTTATCACTGCTAAACGCAGTCTTGTTGCTTAGCTAGCGATACAAATAATACCTTAACAATTATGAGTTTCACCTCACAAATCACAAAGTCTATCACGTGATCCCTCCTACCCACAGCAACACCCGACGTGTGTACACTAAGGGTGTCTTTGTGTGTGTGTGTGTGTGTGTGTGTGTGTGTGTGTATCCAGGCCTGAGTGTGTGTGTCCGTGCGTGTGTATTTGCGTGCGTTACTTCTGCAGGGAGTAGAAGAACGGTGCGATGAACAGCAGCACCAGCAGCAGCACGAGGGCGGTGACCAGCCCGGAGACCTGGCTCTGGCAGCCCGTGGACTCCTTCACCAGCGTCTTGGTGAGCGCGGCGCTGGTGGTGAAGCAGCGGAAGAAGGAGGGCAGGACGTTGCAGAAGCCGATGGCGTACATCTCCTGGTTGGCGTCCACCGCGTAGCCGTGCTTCTTGGCGAACATCTCCGACAGCGACACGGTGATGGCGAAGCCCACCACGGCGATGGAGAAGGCGTCGACCGCCACGCTGGGGATGAGCGACCAGTCCGGGAGCTGCGGCGGCAGGAAGCCCGTGGGGATGGCGCCTGCCACGCCCGAGCCGTACTCGGCGTTGAAGCGGCCGAAGTGCGAGGCGAGCGTGGCGATGATGACCACAAAGAGCTCGAAGGGGATGGGCGCCTGGGTAGGGGGGGGGGGAGGCGACGGTTACACCAGAGCCAATCAGCTCTTTGGTTTACGTGCCAGGTTTCTCTTCATACTCTGAGCGCAGACCTAGCTTGGTATGGTAAACCTAGTACGGTGCACCTAGCTTGAGTGCACCGTACCATTTCACATTAAGACCACCATTAACTCTTAATCTGACGTGAAGATTAGAAAGCAGAAGATAACTCATAAACCCCAACCCAAAGATTAGAAAGCACCTGCCTTGAGCTGCCCCTAAACCTAACATCTGACCCCTACCCTAAACTAAGCCCTAACATCTGATCACCCCATCCTTGACCTAACCCCATACTCCTGAGATCTAACCCCTACCTTGACAAACCAATAATCCGAACCCTAAAATATGAAGCCCCCTACCTTGAGCCTAACCCCTAACCCTAACATCTGAAGCCCCCTAACTCGAACCCAACCCCCTAACCCTAACATCTGAAGACCCCTAACTCGAACCCAACCCCCTAACCCTAACACCTGAAGCCCCCTACCTTGAGCCTAACCCCTAACCCTAACATCTGAAGCCCCCTACCTTGACCCAACCCCCTAACCCTAACACCTGAAGCCCCCTACCTTGACCCAACCCCCTAACCCTAACACCTGAAGCCCCCTACCTTGAGCCTAACCCCTAACCCTAACATCTGAAGCCCCCTACCTTGACCCAACCCCCTAACCCTAACATCTGAAGCCCCCTACCTTGAGCCTAACCCCTAACCCTAACATCTGAAGCCCCCTAACTCGAACCCAACCCCCTAACCCTAACATCTGAAGCCCCCTACCTTGAGCCTAACCCCTAACCCTAACACCTGAAGCCCCCTAACTCGAACCCAAACCCCCTAACCCTAACACCTGAAGCCCCCTACCTTGAGCCTAACCCCCTAACCCTAACACCTGAAGCCCCCTACCTTGAGCCTAACCCCCTAACCCTAACATCTGAAGCCCCCTACCTTGAGCCTAACCCCTAACCCTAACATCTGAAGCCCCCTACCTTGAGCCCAACCCCTAACCCTAACATCTGAAGCCCCCTACCTTGAGCCTAACCCCTAACCCTAACACCTGAAGCCCCCTACCTTGAGCTTGGCCTTGAAGCGGTCGTTGAGCTCCTTGGACGGCACCAGCACCAGCAGACAGACCAGACTGGTGACCAGGTCGCAGACGTTGGTGTCTGCCAGGTTGGTGAGCAGGGCGTACCAGGTCTTGATGAGGGTGAACCAGCCCTGCGGCCGTGGGACCCTCAGCCCCAGCAGGTACTTGAGCTGGGAGGTGAGGATGGTGAGGGAGGCCCCCGTGGCGAAGCCGCTCAGCAGGGAGTCCGACAGGTAGACGGACACGAAGCCCACCTGGAGGAGACCCATCAGCAGCTTGGTGGGAGGGAGGGGCGACACAGAGAGGGATGGATAAGGAAAGGTCACGCATATAGATAGTATGTATAGTTAGCTTCGTCCATGCATCATTATCCAACGGTCAGGCACTGTGGCTGCAGAGTGTAGTGTGTAGTGTGTCAGGGGCTGGACGCCTAAATGAAAGGTAATGTTTTGATCACCATCGGATAGGCAGAAGCTAAACTGTAAGAATCCTTGAGCATGACTGCCCTACCTGCTTCTTTGCATAGTAGTGCACTTTGCACGACTGTACAAAGCAGACACTACTTTTTTAAAGCAGATACTACTTTGCAAAGTGAACTACTGTGTGCACTTTGCACTACTGTACAAAGTGGACATAGTAGTTAGTTCACTTTGCAAAGAAGTATCTGCTTAAAAAACTAAAAAGAAAACTTTGTTCCCATGATCATATTCACAACTTCACATCACAGCTGCACTACCGACTACCAGAAATATTAATACCGGAATGAACTACTCTCATTTTTTTACCTAATCCTTCCCAAAATTTAAACTATGACTCAACAGGTCTGGTTCCCACATGCCCCTGAGATCTTACCTGGTAGACCCCAGCAGTGAAGGTAACCGTGGCACCCACCACGATGGCGTAGCAGCTTTTATCACATGCTCGCCCCAGGCTGCCATTCCCCTGAGCAACCAGCAGGGCGGCACTGGTGTTGTAACCACCACCGGCGACTAGGACCGTATCGGATGGGTATCCGGCCGCAGCCAGTTCCCTTTCCACCACCTGGCCGACCAGCAGACACAGGACCCCGAATATCCCCACCGAGATGTGCCGGGACGTCCCCAGAAACGCATAGATGATGGCGGAGAAGAAGGAGGTGTAGAGGCCGTATATGGGTTCCTGCCCGGCCAATAGGGAGTAGGCTATGGACTGGGGGACCAATAGGATACCAACGATCACCCCCGACATGACGTCGCCCAGTATCCAGTCTCGGAGTTGGTAACGAGGCAGCCATTTTAGGATGGGGAAGAACCCGAGGAGTTTGGCCCGGGCTTTGTCCTTAGTGCACGAGCAGTGGCCGCGGATCTGGCGCGACGCAGAGGTTCTCCAAGACACCTCCTCGTCTTTCTTGATCCTGTGCAGAACGAGAGGGTGGTGAGGATCCTCTGTGTCCGAGGGTTCTTCATCCAGAGTCATGGTCCGATCCCTATACCTGGGGGCCATATTCATTACATATTAGGTTTGACGCAAAGTTATATAATAATATTGAATATTGAAATATTTGTAAACTGCACTGGTATGGACCTTTTTGGACGCACAGAATTAAAGAAAATCTAGGCTTTTAAATAAGCCACACTTGATGTAAGGCTAAACCACTTATTTATTTTTTTAAAGAACTGTTTGCTAGAAACAAACACACGGGTGAATGAATAATTCAAAATCTGTACAATTTAGAACACTGAAAGATTCAAAGAACTACTTCCCCAACCCGTTTAAATATTTGAACATTAAGGCTTCAAAGATTACAATGAAAGGTGACATACAGCAAATACATGATATAAATGATCTGAGTCTGTGTGTGCGTGTGTGTGGGTGTGAGTAAGCATTTCTTAGTGGTATTTGGAAGAAATGCAGAACTTGGTGTGTGGGGGGGGGGGGGGGGGGGGAGAGGATAAATGCACTTAAAATGACTCTTTTGTGGTTTTGTGTTGACCTTCCTGTGGCCCTTCCACAGACTCATACAGACAGGGGGAGGAGACAGAGATAGAGTGACAGAGACAGCGCAAGAAGGAGAGGGAGTGAAAAAGTATACATGGGCAACACGACTTAGTGCCACTTTGTCAACTGGGGTCTAGCTATCAAATTTGCTGCCATGGCACCTTTTTAGAGATTACACTTGTCCGTGTTAGTTATGCGTCTTCCAATACACATTGGGTTCTTGAAGTTATGTTTACGACACCTAATTATCATTATTACCATTATTATTAGTGGTATTATAAACATCACAGCAACAAAATTACACAAGTTATATTATTATGACTTTCATACAAACCTTATCACTGAGGCAAATTGAAAAGTGTTTGATAAATTACTTTGAAATGAGCCAAAACATTGATCGCGAGTGGATATTTCTTTTTTTTCACCACGTGAGGTTCATTTAAACACGTCTTTATTCAAAGCTCAAAAGTGATAGCCAGCATAAATACTAAATAAGGATGTGCTAGATAACCTATACAGAGACTGAACCATCTAGGTTCAAGAAATACAGAACAAACTAGTTTTCCGAGTCAAAAAGTGCCTTGGTAATGCACTAATCCATTACTACTGGTAATGGTATGGAAACGTGTATAGGGTACGACGGATCCCCCCTTTTCAACCATGATTATATAGTAAAATAGGCTAGCATAAGTATATTTTCTAGGTGAATGGAAAGATCCCAGTGAGTCTCAAGAGACTGACTCTTGAAGGACTGAATGGGAACCTTTGTAAACAAGTTGTCAACGTGTACCAAATGAGAGCAGGGCGAACAACTGTGAACTACACATTAAATTAAAAAATAAACAAAATTATTAAGCAGTTTAACTTGTCCGAAGATTTCAAATGTACTCACCCGAGCACTTACAGAAGTTTTAGCAGCAGTTAATCGTTGGAAACTCCTTTAAATTCCGCCTCGGATCTCTCTGGTCCTAATGTGTGCGTAACGACGCGTGACGCAAAGACACGCCTCCGTCATACGTGCCAAGTTGCCAACCCATGTATTACAACCAGATTATAACCGTACATAATAACTGGAGAACAACAAAAAATGCACATTCTTTGCAGTCATACATATTTAAACCTCATAAAATGTAGAGATGGTTTGAAAATAGAGATTGCAGCCTAACACCAGCAGGAACAAATTGACGTCAGTGTGTGATTTAGGACTTGGTTGTAGTAACTTGGATAAATCGCCAGAGGGCGCAGTAGGTGATCGTCCGTTGCTAGTGGGAAACTTCACGGGGGGTAAAACCACAACAGCCATATCCCTTACCCTGCTATTATAGCATTGGTAACTTAATTATACCCCGCAGCTGAGGGATGCTCTGTGTGGGAACGAGAGCTAATATGTGTTGTTTCAAGCAGAGATGGTGGAATACATTACACAGGAGTCTTCTATATAACAAAACAAAATACACACGAGAATGAGAAGGAAAAGATAGAATGAGATGAATAGATAGATGAGGAGGGATGTGGACTGAGAGAGTGAATCCATGTGTTAATGCCATACCTGCATGAGTGAGTTGGCCTATAGCGGGCTAATCTCGTTTGTAATTGGATGCAAGCTTATGTCCACACAGGGACCTCTCTCTAATCCATATTCTCTCTCTCAGACACCCCCAAATCTTCTCACACACAGCAGGGATTACAAGACACAGCACACACCTGCAGGTAGGTCTGCACATTGAAGTATCTAATATCTATAACTTCAGACTGTTAGACATGACATAGGCCTACTTTCAAACTGAACTAAAATATTTGGATTCGATTTGGAAGTAAGGACAAGCCAATATAAAAGCAAAGCTATCAAGTTTCTAGGCTGCAGGGTCAGGTTGAAACAGGTTTGTTTTGTTCTTTTATTTGGTTCTTCTTTTCCGTCCAGTCATGGTGGATGGGACGGCAACATTAGTAAAGTTGTAATTAAATATGAGGTAGTAGTAATGGTGCAGTGGTGGTCACAGCCACATCATCACTTGATAACCCAGGGTTATAGTGATGTTTCATATATTTGTGTATATAAATATTATTAGTAGGGGTCCTACGAAAAATGTGTGAACTCTATTGTATTCATTAGTATTATTATGTTCCTGACTTTTTGACTCCAAAAGTTATACAAATTGGCACCGAACCCGTAAAATGATAAGGCATCAAAAGATAGGCTAGAATTACACATAAATTGCGCTGTAACAAGGCCTGGAAGTTCAGCATTTCAACAGGCTGCCATTGTCACTAGGAAGGTGCAAATTTCGTGAAACTTGTTATGCATGCAACTTTTAAATTAAGCTAGGCACACATGTGCCAGGTGACTGAGACTATGGTGATGCATTCATAACAATAAGGCCAAAAACGGCAGAGATATATATTTTAAAGTGAAATAGATGCATATCGCCGATGTTTAAAGAGCACCAACATTGCGTCAAAGACACGTAGGCTGGCTATATGGCTGCAAAGAGTATATTCCATAGTATAGCACTGCCAAATTTCAAGTCTATATGTGAAAATAGAAATTTGATACATTTGTTTGAATCGGGGCCTCTCTCCAACGCAGGCTGGGCCTTAAAGCAGTACACACGTAATTTTGTGTCAGTTTTGACAGTGGGCTTTGACACAGTATGCTTTAGAACCATAGTTGGTGATTGTTTTGATATGTTAACTTCCGGTAAACCAGTTTTGAAGGCATACCAATGCCATATTTCCATACCGACCAAGCTCACCACGTACGGAAGACTTCTATTTTTACAAAATATACTCAAATTTTCTAGTGGTATTGCGTCGGACACATGACCATGGGGTTGCTGGTTCAAATCCAACCAAAATCAACCAACCATTCTGTGAGACATGCCATGACATCAAATATGTTTGTGAGTCACTCAGATCAGTAATAGTATCAACAAAATAATAGGTCTGCACATCCCCAATCTACAAGAACTAAACATCAAAGCCGTCACATGTATCACTCATGCAATATCATAGGAACATTACTCACCCACTCCAGCACTACTTCTCACTCCTACCCTCCGGTAGAGGTGTAGAAGAATAAGATCCAGATGCCTAATCCCCTCAGCCATCCCATTACTCAACAAAGCAAAACCCAACAGATAAAGTATATAATAATGTATGTAACAACGTATGTATTCCCCTGTACCCCAACCCCAACATTTGTCATCAATGTCAAATGTATAAATGTATTTTATGTATGTTCTTTATGTGCCTATGACGAGAAATTAAGATGAGAAATGACGGAAGGAAACTGAAAAGAATTTCCCCAAGGGGACAACTAATGAAGTAAACTAAAACTAAAATGTTTACCATCATGTATTCATTAGGACCCCACCCTACTCGTCATACAGTAAGACCCCGTCAGGGTTGCTTGCAAATATTTATTTTGGAATTTGTATTTGTTTCATACATTCTTCTGCTCAGTCATGGTGGACGCGGCAAAGGCAGAGAAGTTTCTGGACGCCAACCCGGACTTTGCCAAACAGTACTACGACCAAAACTTCCGACCCAAGGTCATCTCCAACCTGCTGGACGGCGGTCGCCGCGTGGCGGTCGACCAGAAGCAGTACCACGCGCTCAGCACGGTGGAGGAGAGCGAGATCATGTTCGACCTGATGCGCGACATCCAGGACAACATCCAGATGGAGAAGTCTGTGTTCAACCTGATGAAACACCTGTGCTTCATGATGAGGGCCGACCGCATGAGTCTCTTCATGTACCGCCAGCGGAACGGAGTCGCTGAGCTCGCCACGAGGTAGAACCTCTGGAACACTTCAGGATGTTTAGAGACTCACCTCTTCGTTAAGCTCTGAAGGGTAGATGAACAATGAACAATCAGAGCCTGAATAATCAGGGTGATGGATGGTGACAGAGAATGTTCTGTCTTGAATATGCACAGCGTTCTAATGTCCTTCATCGTTGTTTAACAGACTCATAGAAGGTTATTCAGACTCTAAACGGCTAAAAGATAAGACAGAAAAAGCACATACTGCTTCTTCTTGATCCAAAATGTTGAGCTATCAGCTTCTTTCTTTAAACCTTCAGGATGTTAAGAAATGCTCTGAGCTTGTTATTTCCTCACCATACAGTTTAGTGTAACAGAAGATTCCATGAGCACCTTCAGTTTGAATACTTTCAGATGTTCACAGCAGGAAGCATGCTTGATATTGTTCTGTGGCTGAGCATTTCCTGTTGATCGGTATGAAACATTCAGAGCATGGAGGGGCGCCCTTAGCTCGTTAGGTCTTGAACGCTTCAGGATGTTTAGACTCTAAAAATCCTAAAGTGCTTTAAAGTGCTCGTGCTGAAACCTAACTTTAGAGCATGAGCATAAAACATTTAGATCGGTCTTGATGGGAATATGGAAAGCTAGTCAGAATATTCAACCTTTGGACCATGTAGAACCTCCATGCAAACATGTACATCTCTCTCACAAATACACATGTAGTCCCGCACACACACACACACACACCACACACACACACACACACACACACACACACTTTTTGTCTTACTCCTGTCACTAGGTTTCTCTCTCTATTGCTCTCCCTCCCTTCTAGTTTTCTCTATCTGCCTATATCTGGTACACATGTTTAAGGTCACCATGTGATACAAATATATCAATTATTAAGTATAAAACACGTAAAAAGGTAAAACGTAAAATTAATTAATATCTTTCTTTAAAACAGTCAGTCCAGTAAAACAAGCAAAACATAGAAGCGCATCCACTTAGCTCGACCAACACGTTTTCCCTCGCCAATAACTTTACAGTGTAGCATCTCCTATATCAGTGGTTCAACTCATGTCACCATGATAACTGAGTCCTAATCTGAAGGTACTCCGTGACTCTGTGCTGGCAGGTTGTTCAATGTGGGCAAGGACTCCACCCTGGAGGAGTGTCTGGTGCAGCCCGACAGCGAGATCGTCTACCCCCTGGACATCGGCATCGTGGGCCATGTCGCCACCACCAAGAAGATGACCAACATCCCAGACGTTACCCAGGTGTGTGTGTGTGTGTGTGTGTGTGTGTGTGTGTGTGTGTGTGTTTGTGTTTCTGCACGTGTGTGTGTGTGTGTGTGTGTGTGTGTGTGTGTTTGTTTGTGTGTGTCACACTGTGTTTGTGTGTTTGTGTTTCTGCACGTGTGTGTGTGTGTGTGTGTGTGTGTGTGTGTGTGTGTGTGTGTGTGTGTGTGTGTGTGTGTGTGTGTGTGTGTGTGTGTGTGTGTGTGTGTGTGTGTGTGTGTGTGTGTGTGTGTGTGTTCGTAGCCTACTTTCTAGTATAAGTATGAATAAACAAGTAGGCCTACTGTATATATTAAGTACTGTGTACCAGTGCTAGCATTAATAATGTAGGCCCATACAGTGATCGTCACTGTAGAAAATCTACTTAATCTATTGTATGTATCTAGCCTGTATTAATAATGTATTGGTTTTACAGTACATTGCAGTATCAAGTAGCCTTTGATATTAGCCTATTCGGTAGTATAAGTACTTACATTTAAGAACATTTGGGTAATCCCCTGGATCAGCTGTGTGGTGTCAATACTTTAATAAATGATATAGGCCTACTAATGTAATCTGTCGACCGGGCGGGCTAGGCAGACGGTGTGCGGCCACCAGGAGGCAACATCGGACCAAAGACTGTAGCCTTCTCGGAGCAATCTCATTATCCCTAAATACCTTTGACATTTAGGAATTAAACGTGTCCACATCATACACCGCACATCTGTCATGCTCCGCGAGGTGTTCCCGTGAAGCGTTATAATTATGATTATGACCGCGTTCATGTTCACACTGCAGTATTTTACTGCAGGAGTGAGGATGGGTTTAGAAACGGTTCGGCATCTATTTCATCGCTTTGTTTTTGTGAGATTAGTCAACCACGAGCCACTGAAACAGAGTGCACAAACAAAAGAGTTCAGGATTAGAACACATATCATTCTGAAAGTCTAGTGCGAACTAATAAAAGCAGAAAGGGGGATGTGTCTTCTGGAAAGTTCCAGTCTGCAGCAATGAGCAGGCTATCGTTCTTTATAATTGGTTGCCTTTATGATGCTTATGCAGTAAGTATAACTGTCACCAGTGCACACACACACGCACCGAACAGAACGACCCACTATAAAGGCTACTATCATCAATCAGCCGTGCTTGTGTGTGTGCGTGATTCTGCTGTCGCTGGGAGTTCGTGGGATTTGGGGATTACGCCATAGTGAGATTATTTCCTTTAGAATCACGCCTTTATAAATCGATGACGATGCCGATGATGAAGATGATGACATTGTGTATATGTTAATGAAACAGTCGGGGTGAGTCCTATAAAAGAGCAAGAGAGAGATAGAGCGAGAGGAATGTAACGAGAGAGAGGTAAAGATAGCCTAATAAAAAATGCAGGTAGAACGAAGTGGAGAGTGGCAAAAAGTGCTAGAAAGAAAGAGCAAGAGAGCGAGAAAGATAGCTATAGACAGAGCTAAAGAGAGTATAAAGAGATAGATTGACAGAGGTAAAGAGGGAGATAAACAGAGATACACAGGTAAGGAGAGAGGTAAAGATAAACAAATAGGCTACGTAAACAGGGAAAGAGAGTTAAAAAATATATAGCGAAATAAACAACGGTAATAGGAGGGATATTATACATATAAAGAGATGAATGGATAGAGGAAAAGAAAGCAATGGATAAAAACACATAAACAGGTACAGAGTTATTATAAGAGAGAGAAAGAGTTAAACAAGAAGAAATGAAGAGAGAGACAAAGAGAGATGGACCGAGTAAAAGAGGGAGAGATACATAGAGGTATAAATAATAAGGGATATACAAATACCATAATAAGAGATGAAGATATAGCCTATATATATATATATAAATACATAATAAGAGATGAAGAAAGAGATACACAGTATTTACATATATATATATATATATAATAAAAGATGCAGAGAGAGAGATATAACAAGCGATGAAGACAGTGAGCTATAAATGAGAGGAAGAGAGATGCATACATATAATAAGAGATGAAGAGAGAGTTACAAATAATAATAATAGAGGAAGAGGGAGATCTGTTTAATAAAAGATGAGGAGAGCTATATAACAAGAGCTGAAGAGAGCGAGAGAGGAATGAAGAGAGAGAAATACATATTGAGAGAAGAGAGAGAAATAACAAGAGAGATATATAAGAATTGAGGAGAGGGAGAGATATGATAATAGATGAAGAGAGAGAGAGATACATCAAATAAGAGATGAAGAGAGAGGGAGATGTGTATTGTTATTCCATTCTGGGGGCAGGGCAGATGAAGCTGCTTAATCCACTCTGAATTAGAGCGATGCTGGATTACCTACAGAGGTCACACCAAAACCATTCCTAGCGACTCAGCAAAACCATGCTGTCCTTATCGGGTACGCAACCGCAAGGCTAGTGTCCCTGGTCGTCTATAGCCATGCCACACACCCCCCCCCCCCGCCCCACCCCACCTACGCACGGTCACAGACAAGATGTGCACGATACAGACATGGCAGCGCTAAGCCCTGTACTGCTATGGCCAGATAGAGGATAAAGATTAGTTTGTCTTGTTTACTTGTTTAGACACAGGACGAATAGCAATTTCAGGACTCCTTCGTGATGTATATTTATCTTGACATTTGTGTATTTGTACATGGATGTGTGTATATATATATTAACATTTAACTATATATTTAGGTGTGTACAATTGTGATGTGTATATGACTGTGTACGTGTCATGTGTGTGTACATGTGTGTGTGTGTGGGGGGGGGGGGGTACACAGTATGTATACAGGCCTATGTAGCCTATGCTTTCAACCACACAACTACAGAATCAAACACCTTTATGTGTGATTCTTTGCACAGCCACTATTCCCGCATCACCTACACATCAGCAGAAGAAACAAAGATAAACACAATGTGGTCCCACTCACGGAACCACTAATGTCTGTGTTCCCTTTCCTAGTATCGCCGTATGTTTCTCACATCTGTCTCCTCCTCCTCTTCAGAATCCCCACTACAGTGAGTTTGTGGACACACTGACAGAGTACCAGACACGCAACCTGCTGGCCATCCCAATCATGAACGGTAAAGACATGGTGGCGGTCATGATGGCTGTCAATAAGGTGGACGGCCCGCACTTCGACGCCAAGGACGAAGAGGTGATGTCATCCTTCAGACACAACCTGGCGTCACTTTGCTTCTCTTTCGGTTCATGCTAGAGTCGAGCGATCAATCCCTATCTAGTTGGTTTCATTTTAATTTCAGGGTTAGGGTGAGACCCTGAGGTGATTCCTTATGGCTCGTCCGGTTTAGTTAATTTTAGTTGGTTGAGTTCATTATTTTATACAGAAATTATAATAATCCATTGCATTTATACAGCACTTTTCAAAGCACTTTACATAGTGCGCGTAGGGGATACCACAACTCATTAAATGCTATTAGCTTCAACAGCAACAATAATGCATTTTCCTCTTCTTGCTCCTCAGTGACTAATAGTTGTTTAAAAGGTTTTTAATAGTTAATTAATAATAATTGCCAGAAGCTTAAGTTCATTGCCAGTGGGTGTTGAGATGGTATGCCTGCTCAGATGAATTCCTACAGAGGTTCCTTCCCACAGTGATGTCTAGCAGGAAATGAAAGGTGAAGAGGCAGGCTGCACTTGGAGAATAGATAAGGGGTAGCTGTAATCGGGGATGCTGTCTTAACATACTGCTACCTACTCTGCTCAGAACTCGCCACTGTTGGTCATGCAGTGGCGAACACCGATCTCACAGCTACACAGATAGACAAAAGGCAATATTTACCTTTCCCTAAACATTTATAAACATCTATAAAAGTTTGTATGCTCTGTATTGGCATTGACAGTATCAGTAAAGTGTGCTAAACCATCCTTCGTTGTCGTGTTGAATAATATAACCCATGCACACAACATTCAACAACATGAGACAGAAACAAATCTGATTTAGACCAATTACTATTCAAATACCAAGCGAAACCTAAACTTAAATTAAGGCATGAACCAGTGTTGGGGACGTTCTTCACTATAGTGTGTATTTTGGATGAATCGACTTTGAAGTCATGTTAGACCTGTATCTCTTCCTCCTCCAGACCTTGAACAAGTACCTGAACTTTGCTAACCTGGTCCTCAGAGTGTTTCATCTCAGCTACCTGCACAACTGTGAGACCAGGAGAGGCCAGGTGAGGCTGTCTCTGTCCCTCTCTGTCCCCCTTGTTACTGTTTTATTTCTATGACTGTCCCGTCCTGTACTTGTCCTGTCCTGCACCCAAATTGATATTGTATCACCACCATTCTCATACCAAAATGTATTATAACTACGTTGGTTCCCAGCGTATAACTTTAGAGTTTTACCACAACGGCTCTGAAATGTAAAGATACCTACGTTTTTTTGGCCTATTCTTTCTATAGGCCGGCATCCACGTCATGTGACATGTAAACTTGCAGTCTGCAAAAACAAACACGGAGGAGCAAATCATCAGTGGTAAACTAATCAGGGCATTAGGATCTGCTGAAATTAAATAAATTCGGGGGCTCCAGCCCTAAAAGAAAGGCTCACACAGCACCATCAAATGCTCAATTGAAACTCATTGGAAACACAAGTTAGAAATGAATCTAGACTGAAGAGATAAAGAGATAGAAACTTGGCCATTAGACCTTCAACCAGGGGGCATGTTGGGGTCGCCAAGTGTAGATTGTGGGTCTCCTGAGAGCTGTCAATTAAATGGCAAGGGCATTGCCTGACCGGGCTACTCGTGTGGCTGCATCGTAAGTCTGACACACCAGTCTGTCAGTCTTATTGCACTCTTCCGCTGGGCAGCGTGGATAAGAAGTCACATGCGCTGGACCCAGAGATGTCAAGGCTGCCATCTTCTGCTCAGCTGGAGGCATATCCCCCATTCCTGTCTCGGGAGCATGCTGCACCTCAGTCAGTCTCATGCAGCCTGCGTTGAATGGAGGCGCCCCACTAGGGGCGTGCCACGCCTTCCTGAGCGTCTGATAAACAATCTCAACCCACAGGAAGAGAAACTGCTGGCTGGGACTGGGGGATGCCTGCACAAACCCCTTTCAACTGACCGGGAGCAGAATATTGAGCCCCAGTATTTTATCTGCACTCATCATCTTTTTTTTTATTGTATTTAACCTTTATTTAACCAGGAAAGTTTGTTGCTCAAACTTAATATCACTCTCCTCCTTGAGCCTCCCCAAATGTCTTGCGATATTGATATCCCCCATCCCCCCTGCGGACTGTTTTAGTTGTTTTATCTTTCTTATGTTTTGTGTGTATGCTATGTGTGACTGTAGGCTACTGCTGCCTGTCTTGGCCAGGACACCAGAAGAGATGTTTAATCTCAATGAGGATTATTATTTTCAACTAACCAATAGTAGTTGCCTTGCACTTTAAAATGTCAATGCACTTTTCATCCCTGAATAACAGTAAAAGCTATTTATGAATTGATTTGCATGCATAGTATACTACACTTTCCATTGAACAATTTCCCCTGTTAATTACAACTAGAGGTTATTTCTTAAACAGAATATAGACTACCCTGCTTCTAGTCCCTCAGAACCCCAAACAAGCATGAAAAAATGCCCAGAGTAGTTGAACTACCTCATCGTATCCAATCACTTGATGAAGATTACGGCAATCAAAGGCACATTTGAAAAACACATTTTAAAACGTCTAGGTTTTCCACTGTGGACCACCATAGTTTGACTTCATTTTGCTGTGAGAATGGGTTGCCATTAAACCTGGCCATGGTTTACCTGGCTAACCTCAACAGGTTAACCGTAATGTTGTGTACTCTATTCTACTCTACTCTGTTCTAGTCAAATATGTTCTACTCTACTCCAATCTACTATATTCAAATCTACTGTACTCAACTTGTCGACTCAGCTACCTGCATGCTGCTCTACTCTATTTTATTCCAGGTGTTGCTGTGGTCCGCCAGCAAGGTGTTTGAGGAGCTGACTGACATCGAGAGACAGTTCCACAAAGCCCTCTACACGGTCCGCGCTTTCCTCAACTGTGATCGCTACTCTGTAGGACTACTGGACATGACCAAGACCAAGGTATGAGACGCCCTCATCCACATTCATGACCTCATCCTCATCATCATTAAGAATCACTGCTGTCGTTATTATTCTCATGTTTAATAATTGTACTATGTATTAAATAATTTACTGGTAAGTTATCTTTTATAAATTATTCATACTATTATTATATTAGTATTATGATGAGTAGGGGGAGGAGGAGGAGGAGGAGGAGGAGGAGGAGGAGGAGGAGGAGGAGGAGGAGGAGGAGGAACATGGGCTTGTTGACTGTCTGTCTGTCAGCCACCCCTTTGTGGTGGGTCAGCGACAATATTGACAGGAGAAGCCCCTCCTGCTCCTTCGAGCAGATGTTTCTCCTCAGCTACGCCAGCTCCTCGCCAGTCTCTCCAGCTGGCTGGCTGATGACACATCACCCTTCCCCCTCCCATAAACCACACTCACACACACAATCATGAACGCACACACACACCCCGATACTCTATACACTGATGCACGACAAACACTCATCATCACACTTTAGCCCCTATAGCACCACAAACACTGGCACGTGATCTATTACACCAGACAGACATCCTCCCTGTAAAACACGGAGTCTGATTCCTTTTGGTGCATGTGCAGAATGATTTACAAGCTGTTTACATGGCTGTTCAGAAACAGGCTCAAAGTTTCAGTTTAGTTGCTGGTGTGCATGTACAGTAAATGCACTGAGAGGTCACGTGTGTGTGCGTGTGTGTGCGTGTGTGTGTGTGTGTAGGAGTTCTTTGACCTGTGGCCGGTCTTGATGGGCGAGGTTCCACCGTACGATGGACCCAAGACACCAGATGGCAGGGTGAGCACAGTGATTGTAGAACTATAACATAATACCATAAATACTTCCGCTACTAGTACTAAGATTACAACTACTAATACCTATAGTACTATGATTGTTTTGTGACCAGGAAATTATCTTCTACAAAGTCATTGACTACATCCTCCACGGGAAAGAAGACATCAAAGTCATTCCGTGAGTTACACTAACGGGGCGTTGCCTAGAAACCATGGCTAGCAACCACGCCTAGCAACCGTAACTAGTAACCATGTCGGGCAACTTGGGTCAATCAACCACGCCTTTAGCAATGCTGCATAGCAAACCTTCCTAGGAACTGTCAACCCTTTCTAGCAACCCATTCCAACTGGTTACATTTCTGGACAGTGGAAGGTTGTTCTAGGTCAAAACGGCTAATCAATTATATTCTCTGTCGCTCTCTCACGTCAGCGGAACAGTACTCCCAGAAGATCACACAGATGCTTTCAGTAGTTTACTAGCCTCCCGTGTTGCCGCCTGCTCTGCCTTTTAAGCCCCAAGCACTCCTGCTCAACCATCCTCAGGCTTGCCTGTTTAAGAGAGGAAGTCCATGTAAGGCTTCGGGGTGGAGCCAGTGGGCTGCACGATATCTCACTTCAATAACCACACCCCACAACCGTCCCTGCTGCCTGCCACACCCCCTCCCCCCTCAGCTCCGACCAGGAAGAAGGGGCATTCCAGCTCCCTAGAGCATCCCTCCTAGGAAGGGCATCGGCATTCCCATTGGCTGCCCGTGACCTGTGAAAAACCGAGAAGGCAAAGGGTCGCAGCACTAGCAACCAGCGGGTGACACGGTTGTTGCTGTCCTTATTCAGCGACATCCTAACCAGTGGTGCATGATCAGTGACCAGAGGGCTGAAAGTCCCTGGTCAAATCCGTCAGGGGGCCGGCTAGGGATGCAAAATGGGGAATAACCCTCAGATAGATAGACCATCAACCTCTTGAGGGTGGGCCGTGGCTCGTCCAAGCCAAATGGCAGCTTCTTGTAGTGGATCAGCCCACCAGGAGTGGCAGAAGTGGTTTCACCCTCACCTCTGGAGCCAAAGGCACTTGCCAATAGCCCTCTCTCGGGTCAAGCGTTCTGATATATCAAGCGGTACCCTAGCTGTTCTATCAGTTAAACTATTAGAAGCATGGGGTGGGCGTCAAGCTTTGATATTACATTTTGCTTTCTTAAATCATTAGAGAAGCGTATGGTGCTGTCAGGTTTCGGCACCAACACTATGGGGCTGCCCCACTCATTGTACGATTCCTCGATGACAACATAGTCTTTCCCTCGGTCCTGACGGCATCTCTCCTGGCTTCTGGTAAAGGGTATGGTCTCAATTCCACCGTTTTGCCGGGCTCTGTGATGATGTGGTGCTGTCCCAGATTGGTGTGGCCTGGTTCACTGGAGAACATGTCCTGGTTCCGGTTGACCGACTCAGTCAGCTCCTGCCTCTGTGCCGGCCTAGGGGCACCTCGGCTGGCCCGATTCCTCTGGCAGCCTTCTTTGGAGGAATACAGTAGTACATCCCGGGCATGCCATTTCTTGAATAGGTTCACATGGTCGATTTTGGTCTGCCGCATATGGCCCGGCTGTTAATAACTTCCCCCACCTTCGGAAGCACTTCGTACGGCCCGTTCCATCGGGCCAAAAGGTACACTCTGTTTTTGGGACAAGAACCAACACTTAGGTTCCCCTCTGTTGTAAACCCGCGCTTGGGCATCCTGTGCCTCCTTCATGTGCGGGGGAGTAGCCGGTTGATGCTTTGGGCACTTCTCAGATCGAATTCTGTTAATATTTCGTCAGGGATACCTCACCCAGAGAACCAGAGGACTAACTCTAACCCTTTTCCAGGCCATGGTGCGTAGGGGAATGGCCTCGGGGTACATAGTGGTATAATCCAGTATCACCAGGATGTATGTGTGCCCTTGGCTGCTCTTGGGTAGTGGTCCCACCGGTTCGGTGGCAATCCTGCTAAAAAGGAGGGGAACTATGAGGCAGCGGAAATGTGGTTTTGGCGCCACATTCCATCACATTCCAACGGGAATAGGTCACCCATACTTGCTTCACCTGCCTCCTGTCTTGCGTCCCCCTAGTCACTCTCTGAGAGATGATGGGTTGACCCCTGTGGCTCCACCTCGTGTACGCCATTCAGGCCACTCTCCTATCGGCCCTCCTCTACTCCGGCGTCCTCCGTCCTTCGGGTTCCCTCAGTTCCTCCCTTTAAGTAACCGTTCCCCTTACCCCTACCGGCCGTTTGCCACAATAAATAAATATCTACAGGAAAATACAAACATATACAAGTGGTTCACTAGAAGTCAGTTGGTTCTGGATCACATGACAACAATGGATCAAATCATAATCAGACATTGGTCCACTACGAGCCAATCGAACGCCTCTTTC